>NC_086454.1:356297209-356459709 GCF_028390025.1 Pseudophryne corroboree | reverse complement strand
TACCTGTACACTCAGATGTGATTAGGATGAGTAGGTTATGTAGTAAACAGAATCTGTATGGAGATTCAGGTAATCTGATCCTGTGCACTCCATTGTGTACAAGAGTCCAGACACCTCGTCTCCACTCCTGACTGACCAGCTTGTGTGATGAATAGACAGGAGGGTATAACAAGAGGTGTGAGCTCTGCTGGGGAGAGAGAGGCAGGAGACTGACTAAGAAGTAATGTTCTGTCAGGAGCTCCAGGAGGGAATTGTCGTGTAGAATTGGATCACAGAAGTGTGCTGAACTGTGTTATAACCTATTCTGTTAATAAACCACTGTTGGTTTTTTTCATCTACCACCGTGACTGAGTGATTTTGAACCCAATATCCTCACAGATAGATAGATAGATAGATAGATAGATAGTTGGGATAACAGATGTTAGGATGGATAGATAGCAGTGACGTGCGGTGGGATCACAGGTTGGGGAGGCACTGGCAGCTAACAAGCACCCCCCCCCCGGAAAAAAAAAGTGTGGTCCCCCAACACATCAGGAAAACCAGCACTAGGCAGAACCAGCCAGGGGGAGTAATGCCATAGCAGGGGAGACACTCAGTGTGGGGTCCCCCTGCCATAACATTAATCTGCCCCCCAGCCAGTCAGCCCAGGGTTGGAATTCCTCGGAAAGTGGGAACCCCAAAAAATAAAAATGGGGTCCCCCCTCCCGAGCAATAACCAGCACTGGGCTGATAGCCCAGTGCTATGCCCCGCACCCCTGGTGGCGGTGGGTGCGGGGTTCATTGTGTGTTAATATTGTTCTTTACAGGTGGCCTACAGGTCCCAGCAAGCCTGCCCCAGCATGCTGGCACTTGGAGAACCACAAGTGCCAGCATGCCCGGACATAAAGGGCCTGCTGGCACCTGTAGTCCACCTGCAAAGAATAGTAATATTGTTCTTTACAGGTAGCCTACAGGTCCCAGAAAGCCTGCCCCAGCATGCTGGCACTTGGAGAACCACAAGTGCCAGCATGCCCGGACATAAAGGGCCCGCTGGCACCTATAGTCCACCTGTAAAGAAAATATTAAAATAAAACGCCACACGTCTTGAAAAGAAGCTTTATTTAACTGGGTCTTCACCTGGGGGCGGCGGCCGTTAAGCTCTTTTGCGTGGCCGCCGCCTTCCCAGGGCTTCCGGCGTCTTCGCCTGGGGGGCGCCACCCCCCCAGGGCTTCCAGCGTCTTCACCTGGTGGGCGGCGGCTGCTAAGCTCTTTTGCATAGCCGCCGCCCAGCCAGGACTTCCAGCCGTCTTCTTTCTTCAGGAGCTCTTCACAGCTCCTCCTCCGCCGTCGGACTGACTCTCCTCCGCCTCGCGCTGACTTATATAAGTCAGCCGGAGGGGGCGGGGCGATGACGCGGCGAGCCGTGATTGGCTCGCGGCGGCCATCTTGAATTTCAGAAATGACGCTGAGGCGCCATTTTTGAAACTGGAACCGCTCCGCTGCCAAACTCTGCAGATAAAGGTAATTTTCCGCCGCCGCACAGCCGCCGCAACCCGCCGCCTGCTCCACCGCCGCCCGCACCACCGCCGCCGCATCCCGCCGCCCGCACAATCGCCGCATTCAGCCGCCCGCACAGTGATTGACAGCGGATCCAGTGACGGATCCGCTGGCCAATCACTGTAGCCTCACTGACAGGGACGTGCTTTCATAGGTTGAAAGCACGTCCCTGTAGGAAAGCGGCACCACTAATGGTGCCGCTTTCCCATACATTTTCAATGGGCTTTTACAGCCCATGGCTAGTCCCCGCCCGTGTCCGCCCCCCGCTCCCCATATTATCCCCAGAGATAACGGGAGGCACCACGATCGGTGCCTCCCAAACACATAAGGAGGGGAGCAATGATCAGAATAATATTAAGAAGATACATATGACACAGAATATGTGTCATATGCATCTTCTTTGTATTATCTTAATCATTAATGACAGGGGAGGCACTGCCTCCCCTGCCTCCCCTGACTGCACGTCCCTGATAGATAGATAGATAGATAGATAGATAGATAGATAGATAGATAGATAGATAGATAGATAGATAGATAGATAGTAGGGATAACAGATGTTAGGATAGATAGATAGATAGATAGATAGATAGATAGATAGATAGATAGATAGATAGATAGATAGATAGATAGATAGATAGTAGGGGTAAGAGATGTTAGGATAGATAGATAGATAGATAGATAGATAGATAGATAGATAGATAGATAGATAGATAGATAGATAGATAGATAGATAGATAGTAGGTGTAAGAGATGTTAGGATAGATAGATAGATAGATAGATAGATAGATAGATAGATAGATAGATAGATAGATAGATAGATAGATAGATAGTAGGGGTAAGAGATGTATAGATAGATAGATAGATAGATAGATAGATAGATAGATAGATAGATAGATAGATAGATAGATAGTAGGGGTAAGAGATGTTAGGATAGATAGATAGATAGATAGATAGATAGATAGATAGATAGATAGATAGATAGATAGATAGATAGATAGTAGGGGTAAGAGATGTTAGGATAGATAGATAGATAGATAGATAGATAGATAGATAGATAGATAGATAGATAGATAGATAGTAGGGGTAAGAGATGTTAGGATAGATAGATAGATAGATAGATAGATAGATAGATAGATAGATAGATAGATAGATAGATAGTAGGGATAACAGATGTTAGGATTAATAGATAGATAGATAGATAGATAGATAGATAGATAGATAGATAGATAGATAGATAGATAGATAGATAGATAGATAGTAGGGGTAAGAGATGTTAGGATGGATAGATAGATAGATAGATAGATAGATAGATAGATAGATAGATAGATAGATAGTAGGGATAACAGATGAAAGGATAGATAGATAGATAGATAGATAGATAGATAGATAGATAGATAGATAGATAGATAGATAGATAGATAGATAGATAGATGTGGGCCATTCTATTCCAAATATATGGGTGTTGTGGACACCCATGAGTGAGAATAGCTCCTGTTAGCTGGGATTCCAGCTGGGGGCATTGTCAGTGGTAGGGATCCCTACTGCCGGCAATGTAATTACATCCCATACAAACAGCCCATTTACTTAACCAGTGGAGTGGTTTTATTGAAGACAAACCAGATATAGCCGTACTCACTGTTATACACACTGGATGATGGAGCAGGGCTTGAGCCGAGCGGGGTGTCATATAGCTCACCAGCTGGAGAGTGTATATAGGTAGCAGTGCAGGACGCTGGAACAGTGGTTATATCAGCAGGTAATCGCAGGTATCACTGGAGCTAGGTGGAGAACTAATGTCTGTGGCGCTCTAACACATTCCCAAGATGGCTCCACACATACTTAGTAGTAACCTCGGCAGCCATATTGGTACTGGGAATGAAGCTTCTCTGGAGGAGTAGCAGCATGGAGTCTGTGTAGTAGCACTCTTCACTTTCAACAATCTGAAGTTTGAGAAATTTAAGACATTTCCATTTATGAAATACAGCCATTGTTACGCCAACTCATTTCCATTCAACATTTCTAAACCGCTTTCTCTCTCCTTTGCTTAGTTACTTTATGTCAGTATCTCATTGGAGGAAATGCCACGCCCACTCAAAGCTTATAGGTGTTTGAAAGTCTTACTCTGATTGGTCGGAAAGATAAATACCTCTTTATTTGTGGGGGGGGGGGGGGGGCAAAAAAGTTTCCCTCTCCTGCTGATTTCTACTGATCATGAAATGGATATTTGATTCAGGTAAACGAGCCTAAAACCTATTAACGTGCTGGATAGGAGGCAATCTAACAGTTTGCTGCCATTTGATCACTTATTTACATGGGAATTGATGTTCCTGTCACCACAAAATTGGCAAAATTGTCCAGATGTAATGACATCCAAGTTCGGCGACCGTGTAGGTTGCCAGATGGACTTGGACGTTTTTTTAAAGGGGCAATCACTTATGAGGCAAAACCGTGCCGTGTAAGAGACTGCGCCTTGTCAGAGTTTTTCTAATTTATGTTATATTTTTAGGAGGTAAAATCAATGATATCTCGCATGTTACAGAATATTTCTTTATGGAATGATTAAAATGTACAGTTACGTTTACAAGATTAAGATACCGTGAAACCGGATAATGAAGTATTGAGTTCCCAGTCTTACCCAATTTTAATCAAAATCTCAATTGGCCAAAGCAAAACAAATAGTCCAATTGTTCTTGTCTGTGCTTGTGAATTGGAAGGTCAAACGCTGGTCTGCCAAGTCCATTCTCTTTCTTAGCTCTCTATTCATGAAGCAGTGATAAGAGTGGAGAAGTGAGCCAGTGGAGAAGTTGCCCATGGCAACCAATCACCTGCTCCGTACAATTGTGTAGTATGCAAATTATAAATGTTACTTCAATGCTGATTGGTTGCCATGGGCAACTTCTCCACTGGCTCACTTCTCCACTCTTTTCACTGCTTCATGAATAGACCCATTAGTAAAGTCACATGATCTACATATAAGGATATGTATTTGTAAGTGATATGCAACAAATAAACTAAGGGGATATGTTTCTATATTGCAGAAGCAGTGTCCTCTCTGTCCCTGCGTGAGCAATCGTACCATCTCCCAGCTGCCCATTAGTACTCTCCCGGCTCCCCTCCCCCCCCCCCCCACCGCAAGGCGCACGAGGCTGGCCACACCTCCCTGCATTGGCCCCGCCCCGCTCCCCTGTACCTGGGACTGGCATGTCTGTCGGCTCCCCTGTGTGCTATTGTAGAGTAACTTAACTCATAGGTGTCATAGTAATCATCAGTAAATGGCATTTAGGTTTTATTGTTGCAGAGGGTACCAGGGGATGAAGAGAATGGGAACAATCACTGCATGTAGAACATTCTACATAGAGCGTTTTTGACATCTGGAAACAACAGTACTTGCTATGGATCCTGGTTGGAGCACCAAGAATCTGCCAGAGGTAGATCAGTGTATGTGTGGATTGGGATTACAGTAACACATTTTGTGCTAAATTATCATAAAAATAACATGTCTGTATTAGTAAATAGCAACAAGGACCTCACCACAGGGAGCGCAGACTTTAGCGTTTACACTCAGAACGTACATACAGACGCGTCCTCATACATGCAGCCTCAATATGCCGTGCAGCGTGAGATGCCCGGTGTAAGTGAGCCGCCATACCCCTTGCAACTCTGATAGAGTCGGGTGTCTTTGTATTCTGAAAATGTGTCTTAGTCACAACGCAATGCGACTAGGATGCATCAGCAAACTGTGCTGATTAATTTCATATGCGACACTTGTACAGTATATTGTGTGTGACTGAGTCTGTATACGGAGCAGAACAGAACTTATTTGGGAAAAAAGCTGCGGCCGCTACATTGTAGCACTATGTTTACAGATTCAGAGACTCAGTCGCACACAGATATACAAGTGTCAAATGGATCAGCACAGTCTCCTGGTGCATCCTAGTCATATCACGTTGCGACTAGGACACATTTTTGATAAAAAAAAGGCGCCTGACACAAGCAGAGTCTCACGGTTCCTGGTACGCCGAGAGGGGCTGTTTGGCGCAACTGCAGCATTGATGTATGAGGATACATATGTCAGGAAAAGACGTAAGTAAAAACCATGTATGTATTTGCATGCTTATGTTAAATTAGGAGTTTGATGTATCCAGCTCATAAACAGTAGTCATTTCACCATGCGTATGTCAGGCATAACAAATGTGTATCCTCAGGGGCGCCCGGTTACAGAAGATGTGGGCTCAAGTCGTGACCTCATAGAAAGTGTAACCAACAAGAGGTGGGTGCGCTTCTCTGCCTACCGTAATCATTTCCTACCCCATCCCACTCTCAGAGCACAAGAGCTTAGACATGTCTTGGAGAAGTATGGAGGTAGCGTAAAGATTTGGCTTGACACTCGAAGTAATAAAGTTGCATTACTCTATTTCTACACAATATAATGTAATTAAATTTCCTGTTATCCAGCTCCTCAACAACTTCTCCATCTGCTCCCACTGCCCCTACACTTCTATCCTCAGACCTTCCCTCTCTCATCTAGGGTGACAATCCCTCAGACCCTGCTTCCGCCTAACATGTATCCTGCCAGTCTTTATTTGCCCTCTTTTTCAAATATCAGAGGCCACTACTGTACCTCGTCTTGTCCCGCACTCTGATTCACCCGTCTCGACCTCTGATAAGCACGTCCTTCATCCTCTCCAAGTCTCTCCAGGCTGCCTGCCCCACGCACATCACCTACATGCATGCTCAACAAGTAAAACCATGATGCTCTCAACCCTACCATCTTTCCTTCTTCTCTTGAAACAATTTACAACTGGACTTTCACCTCTTCCCTTGACCTTACTGTTGCGGCCCCTACTCTACACCATCAATGATCCAGACTGTGGCCAACTAAATTGACCCGTTATCTTCAAAAATGCTCTTGCAGTGCCAGTGAAGGAAATCCTGCCTTTATGCTGACTTCCACCACTCTATTTTCATCTCTTCATCCTACAGTTATGTACAGTCTTACAGTATATTTCATGTTCTTCAGGACCAAAGCCTGAAAGTCTATCTTCAAGCTTTGCTGCTAGACTGGTTTTCCTCTCTCGCCAATCTGCTTCTGCCTCAGATCTCTGCTATTCACTGTCTACAACTAGCTGATATGCCCAGTTTCAACCGGGCAAAGGTTTGCTGGGCAGAACATTTTACCCCTTTTCACCCCCTTAGGAGGCGAATTTGGAAAAATGACTGCTTAGTGGGTGGCTGCAAATAACTGTCACAGTTCCAAGATCAGGTCGTATGTTTCCAGGTCATCCGGCTGGTGCACAGGCAGAGTTAACCAACTGTCACATTTTCCAGAGCACAATGGTGATGCATTGTAAATGGCAGGCGGATGTTTTGCCACATAACATCCTCTTCTACTTTTAATTGCCCCAATCTACCACCTGTGTGTCCTTGTCCCTCTTCTCCTCATCTTCTCTTTGTCATCTTTTGTTCCAGCTTATGCTCTTGACATTAAGATGACATTCCAGCTAGGGATGGTATTATGCATTTAAACCTCAGGTACAGTATGTCTGTTTTATTTACCTGTTCCATTTTAGGTAATTAGTTTTAAGTATGCTCTTCCCCTATCATACGTTGCTGAAGAGTATATTGTGGCACCTCCTAAATAAACAATAATAATACAGGTATACACAGGAGGGAATATTGCATTGACAGTTTTACTAATAAATGTAAAAGATGCATGTGCCACATAAAATGTAATTAAATACAAACAAAAAACAAATAAAACCAAACCAAACACAAAGTAAATCAAATACAAACATCTGTTGTTTTCCCTTTTAACATCAAATGGGAATCTTCTTTTCTGCTGTACTTCAGATGGAAATGTCAAATAAGGCTATAAACTAAAAATAGACGGTTACAGAGGACGAGCCACAAGTTCCTATAGGAGCACAACTAGGAATAGATGGCTGCAAATTCATATAATACTGCTGCACAACTAAATCAAGGAAGGAGGAGGGGCCAACACACAATCGACCAATCAGAAACAACTAGCTATTGGTGCTGATAGTCATCATAATTGAGTATCATTGCACCAGTCCTCCAGCAAAGACTAGTGATGTGCACCGGAAATTTTTCGGGTTTTGTGTTTTGGTTTTGGGTTCGGTTCCGCGGCCGTGTTTTGGATTCGGACGCGTTTTGGCAAAACCTTACCGAAAAATTTTTGTCGGATTCGGGTGTGTTTTGGATTCGGGTGTTTTTTTCAAAAAACCCTAAAAAACAGCTTAAATCATAGAATTTGGGGGTCATTTTGATCCCATAGTATTATTAACCTCAATAACCATAATTTCCACTCATTTTCGGTCTATTCTGAACACCTCACACCTCACAATATTATTTTTAGTCCTAAAATTTGCACCGAGGTAGCTGTGTGACTAAGCTAAGCGACCCAAGTGGCCGACACAAACACCTGGCCCATCTAGGAGTGGCACTGCAGTGTCACGCTGGATGGCCCTTCAAAAAAATACTCCCTAAACAGCACAAGACACAAAGAAAAAAAGAGGCGCAATGAGGTAGCTGTGTGACTAAGATAAGCGACCCAAGTGGCCGACACAAACACCTGGCCCATCTAGGAGTGGCACTGCAGTGTCAGACAGGATGGCACTTGAAAAAAATACTCCCCAAACAGCACATGACGCAAAGAAAAAAAGAGACGCAATGAGGTAGCTGTGTGACTAAGATAAGCGACCCAAGTGGCCGACACAAACACCTGGCCCATCTAGGAGTGGCACTGCAGTGTCACGCAGGATGGCCCTTCAAAAAAATACTCCCCAAACAGCACATGACGCAAAGCAAAAAGAGGCGCAATGAGGTAGCTGTGTGACTAAGATAAGCGACCCAAGTGGCCGACACAAACACCTGGCCCATCTAGGAGTGGCACTGCAGTGTCACGCAGGATGGCCCTTCAAATAAATACTCCCCAAACAGCACATGACGCAAAGAAAAAAAGAGGCGCAATCAGGTAGCTGTGTGACTAAGCTAAGCGACCCAAGTGGCCGACACAAACACCTGGCCCATCTAGGAGTGGCACTGCAGTGTCAGACAGGATGGCACTTGAAAAAATAACTCCC
This sequence comes from Pseudophryne corroboree, assembly GCF_028390025.1. Classification (NCBI taxonomy): domain Eukaryota; kingdom Metazoa; phylum Chordata; class Amphibia; order Anura; family Myobatrachidae; genus Pseudophryne; species Pseudophryne corroboree. The sequence goes on along the minus strand of NC_086454.1, from coordinate 356,451,070 downwards.
CAAACAGCACATGACGCAAAGAAAAAAAGAGGCGCAATGAGGTAGCTGTGTGACTAAGATAAGCGACCCAAGTGGCCGACACAAACACCTGGCCCATCTAGGAGTGGTACTGCAGTGTCAGACAGGATGGCACTTGAAAAAATACTCCCCAAACAGCACATGACGCAAAGAAAAAAAGAGGCGCAATGAGGTAGCTGTGTAACTAAGATAAGCGACCCAAGTGGCCGACACAAACACCTGGCCCATCTAGGAGTGGCACTGCAGTGTCACGCAGGATGGCCCTTCAAAAAAATACTCCCCAAACAGCACATGACGCAAAGAAAAATGAAAGAAAAAAGAGGTGCAAGATGGAATTGTCCTTGGGCCCTCCCACCCACCCTTATGTTGTATAAACAGGACATGCACACTTTAACGAACCCATCATTTCAGCGACAGGGTCTGCCACACGACTGTGACTGAAATGACTGGTTGGTTTGGGCCCCCACCAAAAAAGAAGCAATCAATCTCTCCTTGCACAAACTGGCTCTACAGAGGCAAGATGTCCACCTCATCATCATCGTCCGATTCATCACCCCTTTCACTGTGTACATCCCCCTCCTCACAGATTATTAATTCGTCCCCACTGGAATCCACCATCTCAGGTCCCCGTGTACTTTCTGGAGGCAATTGCTGCTGGTGAATGTCTCCACGGAGGAATTGATTATAATTAATTTTAATGAACATCATCTTCTCCACATTTTCTGGAAGTAACCTCGTACGCCGATTGCTGACAAGGTGAGCGGCGGCACTAAACACTCTTTCGGAGTACACACTGGAGGGAGGGCAACTTAGGTAGAATAAAGCCAGTTTGTGCAAGGGCCTCCAAATTGCCTCTTTTTCCTGCCAGTATACGTACGGACTGTCTGACGTGCCTACTTGGATGCGGTCACTCATATAATCCTCCACCATTCTTTCAATGGTGAGAGAATCATATGCAGTGACTGTAGACGACATGTCAGTAATCGTTGGCAGGTCCTTCAGTCCGGACCAGATGTCAGCACTCGCTCCAGACTGCCCTGCATCACCGCCAGCGGGTGGGCTCGGAATTCGTAGCCTTTTCCTCGCACCCCCAGTTGCTGGAGAATGTGAAGGAGGAGATGTTGACGGGTCACGTTCCGCTTGACTTGACAATTTTCTCACCAGCAGGTCTTTGAACCTCTGCAGACTTGTGTCTGCCGGAAAGAGAGATACAACGTAGGTTTTAAATCTAGGATCGAGCACGGTGGCCAAAATGTAGTGCTCTGATTTCAACAGATTGACCACCCGTGAATCCTTGTTAAGCGAATTAAGGGCTCCATCCACAAGTCCCACATGCCTAGCGGAATCGCTCTGTGTTAGCTCCTCCTTCAATGTCTCCAGCTTCTTCTGCAAAAGCCTGATGAGGGGAATGACCTGACTCAGGCTGGCAGTGTCTGAACTGACTTCACGTGTGGCAAGTTCAAAAGGTTGCAGAACCTTGCACAACGTTGAAATCATTCTCCACTGCGCTTGAGACAGGTGCATTCCACCTCCTATATCGTGCTCAGTTGTATAGGCTTGAATGGCCTTTTGCTGCTCCTCCAACCTCTGAAGCATATAGAGGGTTGAATTCCACCTCGTTACCACTTCTTGCTTCAGATGATGGCAGGGCAGGTTCAGGCGTTTTTGGTGGTGCTCCAGTCTTCTGTACGTGGTGCCTGTACGCCGAAAGTGTCCCGCAATTCTTCTGGCCACCGACAGCATCTCTTGCACGCCCCTGTCGTTTTTTAAATAATTCTGCACCACCAAATTCAAGGTATGTGCAAAACATGGGACGTGCTGGAATTTGCCCAGATGTAATGCACGCACAATATTGCTGGCGTTGTCCGATGCCACAAATCCCCAGGAGAGTCCAATTGGGGTAAGCCATTCTGCGATGATCTTCCTCAGTTGCCGTAAGAGGTTTTCAGCTGTGTGCGTATTCTGGAAAACGGTGATACAAAGCGTAGCCTGCCTAGGAACGAGTTGGCGTTTGCGAGATGCTGCTACTGGTGCCGCCGCTGCTGTTCTTGCAGCGGGAGGCAATACATCTACCCAGTGGGCTGTCACAGTCATGTAGTCCTGAGTCTGCCCTGCTCCACTTGTCCACATGTCCGTGGTTAAGTGGACATTGGGTACAACTGCATTTTTTAGGACACTGGTGACTCTTTTTCTGAGGTCTGTGTACATTTTCGGTATCGCCTGCCTAGAGAAATGGAACCTAGATGGTATTTGGTACCGGGGACACAGTACCTCAATCAAGTCTCTAGTTGGCTCTGAATTAACGATGGATACCGGATCCACGTTTCTCACCGCCCAGGCTGCCAAGGCCTCAGTTATCCGCTTTGCAGCAGGATGACTGCTGTGATATTTCATCTTCCTCGCAAAGGACTGTTGGACAGTCAATTGCTTACTGGAAGTAGTACAAGTGGTCTTCCGACTTCTCCTCTGGGATGACGATCGACTCCCAGCAGCAACAACAGCAGCGCCAGCAGCAGTAGGCGTTACACTCAAGGATGCATCAGAGGAATCCCAGGCAGGAGAGGACTCGTCAGACTTGCCAGTGACATGGCCTGCAGGACTATTGGCTTTCCTGGGTAAGGAGGAAATTGACACTGAGGGAGTTGGTGGTGTGGTTTGCAGGAGCTTGGTTACAAGAGGAAGGGATTTAGTGGTCAGTGGACTGCTTCCGCTGTCACCCAAAGTTTTTGAACTTGTCACTGACTTATGATGAATGCGCTGCAGGTGACATATAAGGGAGGATGTTCCGAGGTGGTTAACGTCCTTACCCCTACTTATTACAGCTTGACAAAGGCAACACACGGCTTGACACCTGTTGTCCGCATTTCTGTTGAAATAATTCCACACCGAAGAGCTGATTTTTTTTGTATTTTGACCAGGCATGTCAATGGCCATATTCGTCCCACGGACAACAGGTGTCTCCCCGGGTGCCTGACTTAAACAAACCACCTCACCATCAGAATCCTCCTTGTCAATTTCCTCCCCAGCGCCAGCAACACCCATATCCTCAGGTGCAAGCTCTTCCCGTCCAGTGTTGGGAAGGTCAGGCATCGCAACCGACACAATTGGACTCTCCTTGGGGATTTGTGATTTCGAAGAACGCACAGTTATTTGCTGTGCTTTTGCCAGCTTAAGTCTTTTCTTTTTTCTAGCGAGAGGATGTGTGCTTCCATCCTCATGTGAAGCTGAACCACTAGCCATGAACATAGGCCAGGGCCTCAGCCGTTCCTTGCCACTCCGTGTCGTAAATGGCATATTGGCAAGTTTACGCTTCTCCTCAGACGCTTTTAATTTTGATTTTTGGGTAATTTTTTTACTGATCTTTTGTGTTTTGGATTTTACATGCTCTGTACTATGACATTGGGCATCGGTCTTGGCAGACGACGTTGATGGCATTTCATCATCTCGGCCATGACTAGTGGCAGTAGCTTCAGCACGAGGTGGAAGTGGATCTTGATCTTTTTTCCCTATTTTTTTAACCTCCACATTTTTGTTCTCCATATTTTAATGCGCACAACTAAAAGGCACCACAGGTATACAATGTAGATGGATGGATAGTATACTTTATGTATGATGACGAGTGACTGAAGACACAGAGGTAGGTACAGCAGTGGCCTACCGTACTGCTATATACAGTATAATGGACCTGGTGGACACTGTCAGCAGACTGCGTTTATAGTATAAAGAAAAAAAGACACCACAGGTATACAATGTAGATGGATGGATAGTATACTTTATGTATGACGACGAGTGACTGAAGACACAGAGGTAGGTACAGCAGTGGCCTACCGTACTGCTATATACAGTATAATGGACCTGGTGGACACTGTCAGCAGACTGCGTTTATAGTATAAAGAAAAATAGACACCACAGGTATACAATGCAGATGGATGGATAGTATACTTTATGTATGACGACGAGTGACTGAAGACACAGAGGTAGGTACAGCAGTGGCCTACCGTACTGCTATATACAGTATAATAAACCTGGTGGACACTGTCAGCAGACTGCGTTTATAGTATAAAGAAAAAAAAGACACCACAGGTATACAATGTAGATGGATGGATAGTATACTTTATGTATGACGACGAGTGACTGAAGACACAGAGGTAGGTACAGCAGTGGCCTACCGTACTGCTATATACACTATAATGGACCTGGTGGACACTGTCAGCAGACTGCGTTTATAGTATAAAGAAAAAAAGACACCACAGGTATACAATGTAGATGGATGGATAGTATACTTTATGTATGACGACGAGTGACTGAAGACACAGAGGTAGGTACAGCAGTTGCCTACCGTACTGCTATATACAGTATAATGGACCTGGTGGACACTGTCAGCAGACTGCGTTTATAGTATAAAGAAAAAAAGACACCACAGGTATACAATGTAGCTGGATGGATAGTATACTTTATGTATGACGACGAGTGACTGAAGACACAAAGGTAGGTACAGCAGTGGCCTACCGTACTGCTATATACAGTATAATGGACCTGGTGGACACTGTCAGCAGACTGCGTTTATAGTATAAAGAAAAAAAGACATCACAGGTATACAATGTAGATGGATGGATAGTATACTTTATGTATGACGACGAGTGACTGAAGACACAGAGGTAGGTACAGTAGTGGCCTACCGTACTGCTATATACAGTATAATGGACCTGGTGGACACTGTCAGCAGACTGCGTTTACAGTATAAAGAAAAAAAGACACCACAGGTATACAATGTAGATGGATGGATAGTATACTTTATGTATGACGACGAGAGACTGAAGACACAGAGGTAGGTACAGCAGTGGCCTACCGTACTGCTATATACAGTATAATGGACCTGGTGGACACTGTCAGCAGACTGCGTTTATAGTATAAAGAAAAAAAGACACCACAGGTATACAATGTAGATGGATGGATAGTATACTTTATGTATGACGATGAGTGACTGTAGACACAGAGGTAGGTACAGCAGTGGCCTACCGTACTGCTATATACAGTATAATGGACCTGGTGGACACTGTCAGCAGACTGCGTTTATAGTATAAAGAAAAAAAAGACACCACAGGTATACAATGTAGATGGATGGATAGTATACTTTATGTATGACGACGAGTGACTGAAGACACAGAGGTAGGTACAGCAGTGGCCTACCGTACTGCTATATACAGTATAATGGACCTGGTGGACACTGTCAGCAGACTGCGTTTATAGTATAAAGAAAAAAAGACACCACAGGTATACAATGTAGATAGATGGATAGTATACTTTATGGATGACGACGAGTGACTGAAGACACAGAGGTAGGTACAGCAGTGGCCTACCGTACTGCTATATACAGTATAATGGACCTGGTGGACACTGTCAGCAGACTGCGTTTATAGTATAAAGAAAAAAAGACACCACAGGTATACAATGTAGATGGATGGATAGTATACTTTATGGATGACGACGAGTGACTGAAGACACAGAGGTAGGTACAGCAGTGGCCTACCGTACTGCTATATACAGTATAATGGACCTGGTGGACACTGTCAGCAGACTGCGTTTATAGTATAAAGAAAAAAAGACACCACAGGTATACAATGTAGATGGATGGATAGTATACTTTATGTATGACGACGAGTGACTGAAGACACAGAGGTAGGTACAGCAGTGGCCTACCGTACTGCTATATACAGTATAATAGACCTGGTGGACACTGTCAGCAGACTGCATTTATAGTATAAAGAAAAAAAGACACCACAGGTATACAATGTAGATGGATGGATAGTATACTTTATGTATGACGACGAGTGACTGAAGACACAGAGGTAGGTACAGCAGTGGCCTACCGTACTGCTATATACAGTATAATGGACCTGGTGGACACTGTCAGCAGACTGCGTTTATAGTATAAAGAAAAAAAGACACCACAGGTATACAATGTAGATGGATGGATAGTATACTTTATGTATGACGACGAGTGACTGAAGACACAGAGGTAGGTATAGCAGTGGCCTACCGTACTGCTATATACAGTATAATGGACCTGGTGGACACTGTCAGCAGACTGCGTTTATAGTATAAAGAAAAAAAGACACCAAAGGTATACAATGTAGATGGATGGATGGATAGTATACTTTATGTATGACGACGAGTGACTGAAGACACAGAGGTAGGTACAGCAGTGGCCTACCGTACTGCTATATACAGTATAATGGACCTGGTGGACACTGTCAGCAGACTGCGTTTATAGTATAAAGAAAAAAAGACACCACAGGTATACAATGTAGATGGATGGATAGTATACTTTATGTATGACGACGAGTGACTGAAGACACAGAGGTAGGTACAGCAGTGGCCTACCGTACTGCTATATACAGTATAATGGACCTGGTGGACACTGTCAGCAGACTGCGTTTATAGTATAAAGAAAAAAAGACACCACAGGTATACAATGTAGATGGATGGATAGTATACTTTATGTATGACGACGAGTGACTGAAGACACAGAGGTAGGTACAGCAGTAGCCTACCGTACTGCTATATACAGTATAATGGACCTGGTGGACACTGTCAGCAGACTGCGTTTGTAGTATAAAGAAAAAAAGACACCACAGGTATACAATGTAGATGGATGGATAGTATACTTTATGTATGACGACGAGTGATTGAAGACACAGAGGTAGGTACAGCAGTGGCCTACCGTACTGCTATGTACAGTATAATGGACCTGGTGGACACTGTCAGCAGACTGCGTTTATAGTATAAAGAAAAAAAGACACCACAGGTATACAATGTAGATGGATGGATAGTATACTTTATGTATGACGACGAGTGACTGAAGACACAGAGGTAGGTACAGCAGTGGCCTACCGTACTGCTATATACAGTATAATGGACCTGGTGGACACTGTCAGCAGACTGCGTTTATACTTATAGTATAAAGAAAAAAAGACACCACAGGAGTGTTTTTCAGGCAGACAAACGTATACTGGTGGTCACTGTCAGCAAAACTGTGCACTGTACTCCTGCTATAGCTGCTCCCCAGTCTCCCCCACAATTAAGCAGTGTGAGCACTCAGCACAGTCAGATATATCATGCAGCACACTGAGGCTGAGCACAGATATGGTATGGAGCGTTTTTTTCAGGCAGAGAACGGATAAAAAAAACTAGCAAAACTCTGCACTGTACTCCTCCTAACAGCTGCTCCCCAATCCTCCCCACAATAAGCTAAACAGTAGCAATCAGATCAACTAACTATAACTATATAAACGGAGAGGATGCCAGCCACGTCCTCTCCCTATCAATCTCAATGCACGTGTGAAAATGGCGGCGACGCGCGGCTGCTTATATAGAATCCGAATCTCGCGAGAATCCGACAGCGGGATGATGACGTTCGGGCGCGCTCGGGTTAGCCGAGCCATACGGGAGAATCCGAGTATAGCTCGGACCCGTGTAAAAAGGGTAAAGTTCGGGGGGGTTCGGTTTCTCGGAAACCGAACCCGCTCATCACTAGCAAAGACATAAGAAAAACCTCCTAAATGATTATATCTGTGGGTGGATCCTGTTCCATTGTTAGTACACTCTTACTAAACGTATTCTTGCCCATACTAAGCATCATCTCTGCGCCTCCCGGTTGCCTCAATCCCAGCTTGGACTCTGCGCGCATGCTATCTGGGTGTATATACAGTGCAACATAGATGTACTGTATGCACAGCAGAAAAAGCTCTACAGCGCTTCCAACGTTGGCGGTGTGTGCCAATCAAGCCCAAAGACTACACAGGAATGTAGGTTAAGACATTTTTGGTGCATCTAACACTACCTAAATGAGACCTTAGGGACAGCCGCAGCTTTTTTTCACTCTAAGTTCCGTTGTGCTACACCTGCAAATTTGTGATTAAAACTAATTCATGTGCAGTTAAAGCCCAGTGTTGCACCCTCCTGCCAAAAAACTTTCTGCCCCCCTTCCTCCCCCTCCAATGGTACCTGCCACAGTTTCTGCTTGACGTCAGGGGATCCTCCCCCCTGGCCACCGCTACGGGTCTGCGGCCCCAGCAGGGGGCGCTGTTCGTGCCTGGCTACTTCATACGATTGAAAATGTCCCTTCCAAAATGGCTACTGCCTCCTCTAGCATCCTTAACAACTGTCTCCTCTGAGGCGACAGCCATTTTGGGAGGGACATCTCTACCCACGGTGCTGCTCCTCAGGCTGGCAGCTCCTCTCTGCTGCACTGACAGTGGCGTGGTGGCCCTGGACAGTTGTCCCCACAGTACCCCTAGAACCTACAAGCCACCTAGCACCTCCAAGCCACTGCGGGGTCTGCTTTGACTGTTGCCATGCCATTGCTGTGAGTAGTGATTTGCTGCATTAGTGATGCGGATAAGACGCAAAATGTAAAGAAACAGATGGTAAGCTAGACCTCTAGGAGTGGATCGGCCATGCCGGGCTTCTCACACTGTATGGTGTATTGAGGCTAGGTGTATGACAGTATGATAGCATATGTGTGTGTGGTGACACACACACACACACACACACACACACACACACACACACACACACACACACACACACACACATATATATTATGATGTAAGTAAACTTCTTCAAGTTCTTTGTCAGGCTGATCACAGGAGAGACGGGGCTGGTTCACCCTATAATTAGCCTGATGCAGGTGCCTTGAGGACACAAGCAGTTCTGGATACAGAGTAAAGAAGGCATCACGGGGACGGAGCAGACAGAACGCAGGATTGCAATGTGTTTCTTTAAGCAGTTGTGACAGGTTGTACTCGACAGCCTCCTCTCACCGCTACCTACACATATTGATCACCAATTCCACATTCTGCATCTGCTTTCCTCAGTTTCCTGCCTGTCTGCAACTGGCACATGAATTGTGCAACAAAGAAAGAGAAGGAAATTGCAGCTGATGGAGGAGGACGACGACACAATGATAATGATGCAGCTGCTGGACTAATTGTGCTGTCAGTGTGACATACGTCACAATGTGCAACGTTAACCATTACTGAGGATCCCAGAATCCTCTCATGTCCTGCTATGGTGGATCTCATGGACAAGGAAAATAATCCATTGAAAGCTTCATAATATTACTCAGCATCGTAAGGTTTGTGGGAGCCCCAGGGCAACTAACTTGTGCCCCTCATCACAATTTACCCCCCTAGTTCCTGTCCTTAGTACAAGATGCACTGGTACGTCTGCAACTGTGATTCTAAAGCAAAGTACAACATGGAGGCATCAACCGTATAGATTATGAGACCCCCGACTCCACCGGCATTGAGCTGGTGCAAAATACAAGTCCCCTATGATCTCACTTTGCACAACTCCACCAGTCCTCTGCAGTGCAACCTGCTGAGCCGGAAAGAACAGGGAAAAGGGGTTATCTCCAGTTAATGGGACTTTCTCTCCGCATGGCAGAAGTACCACTGGGGTCGCAGTGCAACTTGGTTTACACAGGCACACCTAGATGCAGCTGGTGAAGGCAAATCTTAACAAAGACATAGGGTCTATTTACTAAGCCTTGGATGGCGATAAAGTCGCTGTAGATAAAGTACCAGCCAACCAGCTCCTAACTGTCATTTTTCAAACACACTGTAACATGACAGTTAGGAGCTGATTGGCTGGTACTTTCTCTCCAGCGACTTTCTCTCCATCCAAGCCTTAGTAAATAGACCCGATAGAGCGGGAATGCTTAGAGAGAACATGGCTCCAGTTTAATAAATGGGTGGCTGGAGGACAAAAAATGCTACCAAAGAAAATATATTGGGGGTTGGAGGTGATAAATGGCGCAAAAACATAAAATTATATATCGGAGAGAAGAGCAGAGAACATGGCACAAAATAATTTATAGAGCTCTGTGATATCATCATGTGCTGTACTGTAATATTTATTACTCCATGATATTCTGTGCTGTACTGTCTGTAATGTTATTTACTGCTATTTATTAACATTTATTTTGTATAGCGTCAGCATTTTCCATTGTGCTATATAATATATAACGTGCTGTACTGAAGTATTATATACTGCTATCATTATGCATTGCTAGAACATTCAGAGTTTCGGTGCAATGCAAAAAGTACCATCGGTAGCAGCTTACCGGGGAAAAAGCAAAGGAGAGGGGGAAACAAGCCCAACGGTCGTCTTCATTTATCATGCGTCGTTTCGCTTTAATGATCGCAACTCCTTCCCCGTGATTTAGAATGCGATTTTTTTTTCTAAGCTGCATTTTATGAGACAATTCAGCTTCTGTTCGGAGACATAACCATTTTATTTTTTATTTTTAAACTTCGTAGAATAACAAAGCGATTACAGATGAGTGGAAAAGTGCGAACATTTCATGTGAATCGTGTTTGCGGCAGAGCGAGGCGTTTTGTGGAAAGTATTTTTGAATGACAAAATCGCATCCTTGTTACGCTTGACACGAGACCTGTATTCACCATTGTCTGCCGTCATTTGCTGTTGCTCAACACGTTCTGTTTCCCAGACTAAAGATATATATATATATAAAACACATATAAATACAATAGATCAGAAAAGAACTTTCCTCAACTTCATACACTGCAAATATTTGCCATCTGCGTCCGTAAGAATGGTATTTTTCATCCTCCGTCCCCTCATGAAAAAGATTTACGCCATAGTTCGCAGCTATTCAATCTATTTGTCAATGTCATCCTGTGGTTGTGTACGGTACAAATCTCAATCACCTGTGCCAGCGCCGTTATACCTTTCTGTCTACGCTGTAAAAAATGAAATATTTCTGCAGGCAAATTCAAGGAGAAATTACAGGGGCTGTAGTCACTGCGAAACCGTTCCAAGGGCCGCTGGATATCTGTTGGGCCTTAGTCAGGGCTGCCATCAGAAATTGTTGGGCCTGGGACTGACAAACCAGACAGGGCCCCCACCGGAAAAAAAAAAAAAAGATTCATCCACACCGCACAACCGCTATGTGATGTTACACATCATGACTTTACATATAGGTGGAGCATTGGGGACCTGTAGGAACGATTCATAGAGCGGATGCACAGGGAACGCTTGTATTAAGTTCTCCCTGTGCATCAGCCCTCTGTTGTTACTCTCCAGGTATTAGCGGTAGGAACCAGGGGTGCCCCCCCCCCCCCCTCTCTATAAAGGCCCGGGACTCCAGTCCCCGCAGTAGTAGGTGTTATTTACCAGCCTGGTACCAAATAAACAGAAGCACATTTTAATATTCACAAATGCCCATGTGCCAGATTAACAAAGGGGCAGGTGGAGCTATAGCTCCAGGCTTCCACATACAAATAGGCCCATCATAATGGCAGCAATGGCTGCCTAGCCGGTCTTGCACTGGGACATAAACCATAATATTAAATTAGTTTTTCCAGGTAAGTGTTTTATGGCCTGGGGGGTGGGGGTGGTATTGCAGTTATTGTATGGAGCCAGCCCAGGGCTGTCTAGAGTAGACACAGATCCAGGTACTGGGGGCGTGGCCAAATCCGGGTAGGTGTGGCCACAGCCCCTTTAAAGAAAATGTGAAACAAGGGGGCGCCAGCACTGCATAAGGGGGAAATTTGGCCCCTCGGCAGCTAAAAAGGGGGACAATGTCCGCCTCAGCAGCTGACACCGGACACTAAAGGACAATGACAATCCCCTGAGATGGACATGTGCATTCTGAGCCCCTCCCCTTCTCATCAACAGCTCTCCCTGACAGAAAGGAAACAGGCCAGCATAGGGGATTCCTGCGCCGACACAGATAAGTATTACAGAGGGCAGGCTGAGGTGACTTAATAGGGATCATTAAGAATTACAAAATTGTGACTTTGGGCCTGATTCCAGTTTGTAAGTAAAGCAAAAAAGCAAGCAACTGGGCAAAACCATGCTGCACTGGAGGTGGGACTGATGTAACATGTGCAGAGAGAGTTAGATTTGGGTGGGGTGTGTTTAAACTGAAATCTGAATTGCAGTATAAAAATAAAAATAAAAGAAAGATGATAGCGAGAGGACGTAGCTGCGTTCTCTCAGTTTCTGTGTTCAGTATGCTGCAAATATCTGTGCTCAGTGTGCTGCAAATATCTGTGCTCAGTGTTCTGCAAATATCTGTGCTCAGTGTGCTTGCAAATATCTGTGCTCTGTGTGCTGCAAATATCTGTGCTCAGTGTGCTTGCAAATATCTGTGCTCAGTGTGCTGAAAATATCTACGTTCTCTGCCTGAAAAGCGCTCCATATCTGTGCTGCATTGTAGTATATAGTAGGAGGACAGTGCAGAATTTTGCTGACCACCAGTATATATATAGCAGTATGGTACAGTAGTCCACTGCTCTACCTCTGTGTCGTCAAGGATACTATGCATCCATACCTGTGCTGCATTTTAGTTGTGCGCAGTATACTATATAGTAGGAGGACAGTGCAGAATTTAGCTGACCACCAGTATATATATAGCAGTACGGTACAGTAGTCCACTGCTCTACCTCTGTGTCGTCAAGTATACTATGCATCCATACCTGTGCTGCATTTTAGTTGTGCGCAGTATACTATATAGTAGGAGGACAGTGCAGAATTTTGCTGACCACCAGTATATATATAGCAGTACGGTACAGAAGTCCACTGCTCTACCTCTGTGTCGTCAAGTATACTATGCATCCATACCTGTGCTGCATTTTAGTTGTGCGCAGTATACTATATAGTAGGAGGACAGTGCAGAATTTTGCTGACCACCAGTATATATATAGCAGTATGGTACAGTAGTCCACTGCTCTACCTCTGTGTCGTCAAGGATACTATGCATCCATACCTGTGCTGCATTTTAGTTGTGCGCAGTATACTATATAGTAGGAGGACAGTGCAGAATTTAGCTGACCACCAGTATATATATAGCAGTACGGTACAGTAGTCCACTGCTCTACCTCTGTGTCATCAAGTATACTATGCATCCATACCTGTGCTGCATTTTAGTTGTGCGCAGTATACTATATAGTAGGAGGACAGTGCAGAATTTTGCTGACCACCAGTATATATATAGCAGTACGGTACAGAAGTCCACTGCTCTACCTCTGTGTCGTCAAGTATACTATGCATCCATACCTGTGCTGCATTTTAGTTGTGCGCAGTATATAGTAGGAGGACAGTGCAGAATTTTTCTGACCACCAGTATATATATAGCAGTACGGTACAGTAGTCCACTGCTCTACCTCTGTGTCGTCAAGTATACTATGCATCCATACCTGTGCTGCATTTTAGTTGTGCGCAGTATACTATATAGTAGGAGGAGAGTGCAGTATTTTGCTGACCACCAGTATAAATATAGCAGTACGGTACAGTAGTCCACTGCTCTACCTCTGTGTCGTCAAGTATACTATGTATCCATACCTGTGCTGAATTTTAGTTGTGCGCAGTATATAGTAGGAGGACAGTGCAGAATTTTGCTGACCACCAGTATATATATATAGCAGTACGGTACAGTAGTTCACTGCTCTACCTCTGTGTCGTCAAGTATACTATGCTTCCATACCTGTGCTGCATTTTAGTCGTGCGCAGTATACTATATAGTAGGAGGACAGTGCAGAATTTTGCTGACCACCAGTATATATATAGCAGTACGGTACAGTAGTCCACTGCTCTACCTCTGTGTCGTCAAGTATACTATGCATCCATACCTGTGCTGCATTTTAGTTGTGCGCAGTATATAGTAGGAGGACAGTGTAGAATTTTGCTGACTACCAGTATATATATAGCAGTACGGTACAGTAGTCCACTGCTCTACCTCTGTGTCATCAAGTATACTATGCATCCATACCTGTGTTGCATTTTAGCTGTGCGCAGTATACTATATAGTCGGAGGACAGTGCAGAATTTTGCTGACCACCAGTATATATATAGCAGTACGGTACAGTAGTCCACTGCTCTACCGCGGTGTCGTCAAGTATACTATGCATCCATACCTGTGCTGCATTTTAGTTGTGCGCAGTTTACTATATAGTAGGAGGACAGTGCAGAATGTTGCTGACCACCAGTATATATATAGCAGTACGGTACAGTAGTCCACTGCTCTACCTCTGTGTCATCAACTATACTATGCATCCATACCTGTGCTGCATTTTAGTTGTGCGCAGTATACTATATAGTAGGAGGACAGTGTAGAATTTTGCTGACCTCCAGTATATATATATAGCAGTACGGTACAGTAGTCCACTGCTCTACCTCTGTGTCATCAAGTATACTATGCATCCATACCTGTGCTGCATTTTAGCTGTGCGCAGTATATAGTAGGAGGACAGTGCAGAATTTTGCTGACCACCAGTATATATATAGCAGTACGGTACAGTAGTCCACTGCTCTACCTCTGTGTCGTCAAGTATAGTGCATCCATACCTGTGCTGCATTTTAGTTGTGCACAGTATACTATATAGTAGGAGGACAGTACAGAATTTTGCTGACCACCAGTATATATATAGCAGTATGGTACAGTAGTCCACTGCTCTACCTCTGTGTCGTCAAGTAAACTATGCATCCATACCTGTGCTGCATTTTAGTTGTGCGCAGTATATAGTAGGAGGACAGTGCAGTATTTTGCTGACCACCAGTATATATATAGCAGTACGGTAGAGTAGTCCACTGCTCTACCTCTGTGTCATCAAGTATACTATGCATCCATACCTGTGCTGCATTTTAGTTGTGCGCAGTATATAGTAGGAGAACAGTGCAGAATTTTGCTGACCACCAGTATATATAAAGCAGTACGGTACAGTAGTCCATTGCTGTACCTCTGTGTCGTCAAGTAAACTACAAAAGTTCAGTAAAATGACCCATAAATCAAAATTAAAAGCGTCTGATGAGAAGCGTAAACTTGCCAATATGCCATTTACGACACGCAGTGGCAAGGAACGGCTGAGGCCCTGGCCTATGTTCATGGCTAGTGGTTCAGATTCACATGAGGATGGAAGCACTCATCCTCTCGCTAGAAAACTGCAGTGCCACTCCTAGATGGGCCAGGTGTTTGTGTCGGCCACTTGGGTCGCTTAGCTTAGTCATCGAGCGACCTCGGTGCAAATTTTAGGACTAAAAATAATATTGTGAGGTGTGAGGTGTTCAGAATAAACTGAAAATGAGTGGAAATTATGGTTATTGAGGTTAATATTACTATGGGATCAAAATAACCCCCACATTATATGATTTAAGCTGTTTTTGAGGTTTTTTTGTAAAAAAACACCCGAATCCAAAACACACCCGAATCCGACAAAAAAATTTCAGGGAGGCTTTGCCAAAACGCGTCCAAATCCAAAACACGGCCGCAGAACCGAATCCAAAACCAAAACACAAAACCCGAAAAATTTCCGGTGCACATCACTACTTACAAACATGAATCAGGGCCCTCATTCCGAGTTGATCGCTCGCAAGGCGATTTTAGCAGAGTTACACACGCTAAGCCGCCGCCTACTGGGAGTGAATCTTAGCTTCTTAAAATTGCGAACAATGTATTCGCAATATTGCGATTACAAACTACTTAGCAGTTTCAGAGTAGCTTCAGACTTACTCGGCATCTGCGATCAGTTCAGTGCTTGTCGTTCCTGGTTTGACGTCATAAACACACCCAGCGTTCGCCCAGACACTCCTCCGTTTCTCCGGCCACTCCTGCGTTTTTTCCGGAAACGGTAGCGTTTTGAACCACACGCCCCTGAAACGCCGTGTTTCCGCCCAGTAACACCCATTTCCTGTCAATCACATTACGATCGCCGGAGCGAAGAAAAAGCCGTGAGTAAAAATACTTTCTTCATTGTAAAATTACTTGGCGCAGTCGCAGTGCGAATATTGCGCATGCGTACTAAGCGGAATTTCACTGCGATGCGATGAAATATACCGAGCGAACGACTCGGAATGAGGGCCCAGGCTTTATAAACAAAGTTGAGCAACAGAGTGAACATTGCCGACAATGGAATATTCCATTTCCGTTTATGCTTCATACAGTAACTCGGTTGGCGCCCGGTGGGTCTGATTCTGAGTCGGAGCATCTCTGTGCGCGGACACAAATGGCAGGGTTTTGCACACAGGGGTTCATTCCGACCTGATCGCATGCTGCCGTTTTTCCCAGCGCAGCGATCAGGTCACTACTGCGTATACACCGCAATGCGCAGGCACGTCGTACGGGTACAAAGCGGATCTTTGCTGTGCGATTGATTTAACGAAGTATCCATCTGCACAGCCGATCGCAAGGAGATTGACAGGAAGAGGGCGTTTGTGGGTGTCAACTGAACGTTTTCTGGGAGTGTTTGGAAAAACGCAGGCGTGTCCAAGATCTCTTGCACACAGCATGGGACATTGGTGGTCATTCCGAATTGATCGCATGTAGCAACTTTTTGCTGCTCGTGCGATCAACTAGACGCCGCCTATGGGGGAGTGTATTTCTGCATAGCAGGGCTGTGGTCGCTTGTGCAGCCCTGCTATGCTAAAAAAAAGTTTTGTGCAGAACAAGACCAGCCCTGCAGCTACTCACCCAGTGCGACGGATACAGCGATGAAGGTCCCGGCTGTGATGTCAGACATCCGCCCTCCAAACACCAGGACACACCTGCGTTCGCCTTACCATGCCCGGGAAACGGTGAGTAGACGCCCCGATCCTCCTTCCCGCTGTCAATCTTCTTGCGATCGGGCCTGCGATCGCTTTCTTTGTTCCTGGCGTCATTGCCCGGCGACTGCCGTTGCTGGGCAACGACGCGCGTGTGCAATGCGGGCGCCGTGCAGCCGCAGTTCTGACCCGTTAGCACCACAGCAAAGAACCGCTGCGTGTGAACGGGTCGGAATCACCCCCATAGCCAAGTGCCTTACTAATGGTAGCTGTAAATATGGCCGCATTGCGTGACTCATGGAATTTACCATCTACAGGCAGAGCTGGGACGATGACAGGGGCCCAAGTGCACTACGCGTACTTCACCCCTTATATATGCGCCAATGTCAGTATGGTCTAAGGTGGTCATTCGGAGTTGATCGCTAGCTGAAAATGTTCGCTGTGCAGCGATGATGCAAAAAATCTGCACTTCTGTGTATGCGTATGCGGCGCAATGCGCACGCGCAACGTACTTTCACAACGGCCAATGTAGCTTCACACAGGGTCTAGCGAAGCTTTTCAGTCGTACTGCTGGCCGCAGAGTGATTGATATGAGGTGGGCATTTCTGGGCGTCAACTGACCGTTTTCAGGGAGTGTTCGGAAAAACACAGGCGTGCCAGGAAAAACGCAGACGTGGCTGGGAGTACGCTGGGCGTGTATGTGACGTTGAAACAGGAACTGAACAGTCTGAAGTGATCGCAAGCGCTGAGTAGGTCTGAAGCTACTCTGAAACTGCACAAAAATTTTTTGTAGCCGCTCTGCGATCCTTTCGTTCGCACTTCTGCTAAGCTAAAATACACTCACAGTGGGAGGCGGCATTGCGTTTGCGCGGCTGCTAAAAACTGCTAGCGAGCGATCAACTCGGAATGACCCCCTATATACACATATATACAATGGTGTTTTTGATGCTTTCTAAAGAAATAATAATAATAATATGAATAATATACCCCAAGTCAATCCACATATTCTTCCATTCGTATGTCACACACGTTCACCTGATAGATTCCTAAAGAATTCATACAAATATTGTACATTTCTAGGAAGAAGTAATTCTGTAACGGGCGTATGAAATCCTCGTCTCTTCCTTGTAGTTGATACAAATTACTGCAATTTTATCCAAATAGTGTTGAAACGGTTCTGATAAGAAGGCCTTAATGTGGTTATAATCACGCTATTCTTACCAGGACAAAAGACTCTGAGATATCAGTTCAGTGCCTGACGTTTATCTGCACAACCTTTGTGGAACTTTTTCATTTCTCTTTCTGATATATTAGTAAATGAATTGATGAATAACCAAAGCATGCTTATATTTCCCGTGTACAGGTGTGTACATACACTATATGGACAAAAGTATTTGGCCACACCTGTTAATTATTGAATTCAGGCGTGTCAATCAGACCCGTCACCACAGGTGTGTAAAATCAAGCACCGAGCCATGCAGCCTCCATTTTAAAACATTTGTGATACAAAATGGGCCATTCTGAGGAGCTCAGTGACTTCCAGCGTGGTACTGTGATGTAATGCCACCATTGCAATAAGAGGGTTCATGACATTTCATCCCTGCTGGATATTCCACGGTCACCTGTAAGTGATTTTCTAAAAAAAAATTGGAAGCGTTTAGGAAGAGCAGTAACTCAGAAATGAAGCGGAAGACCACGTAAAATCACAGACCGACAGCATCTCTTGCACGCCCCTGTCGTTTTTTAAATAATTCTGCACCACCAAATTCAAGATAGTCCTGAGTCTGCCCTGCTCCACTTGTCCACATGTCCGTGGTTAAGTGGACATTGGGTACAACTGCATTTTTTAGGACACTGGTGACTCTTTTTCTGACGTCCGTGTACATTCTCTGTATCGCCTGCCTAGAGAAGTGGAACATAGATGGGATTTGGTACCGGGGACACACTACCTCAAGCAATTCTCTAAGTCCCTGTGAGCTAACGGCGGATACCGGACACACGTCTAACACCAACATAGTTGCCAAGTCCTGAGTTATCCGCTTTGCAGCAGGATGACTGCTGTGATATTTCATCTTGCTCGCAAAGGACTGTTGGACAGTCAATTGCTTACTGGAAGTAGTACAAGTGGTCTTCTGACTTCCCCTCTGGGATGACGATCGACTCCCAGCAGCAACAACAGCAGCGCCAGCAGCAGTAGGCGTTACACTCAAGGATGCATCGGAGGAATCCCAGTTATGAGAGGACTCGTCAGACTTGCCAGTGACATGGCCTGCAGGACTATTGGCGTTCCTGTCTAAGGAGGAAATTGACACTGAGGGAGTTGGTGGTGTGGTTTGCAGGAGCTTGGGTACAAGCGGAAGGGATTTAGTTGTCAGTGGACTGCTTCCGCTGTCACCCAAAGTTTTTGAACTTGTCAATTACTTCTGATGAATGCGCTGCAGGTGACGTATAGGGGAGGATGTTCCTAGGTGGTTAACGTTCTTACCCCTACTTATTACGGCTTGACACCTGTTGTCCACATTTCTGTTGAAATAATTCCACACGGAAGAGGTGATTTTTTTTGTATTTTGACCAGGCATGTCAATATTCATCCCACGGACAACAGGTGTCTCCCCGGGTGCCTGACTTAAACAAACCACCTCACCATCAGAATCCTCCTGGTCAATTTCCTCCTCAGCGCCAGCAACACCCATATCCTCATCCTGGTGTACTTCAACAGTGACATCTTCAATTTGACTATCAGGAACTGGACTGCGGGTGCTCCTTCCAGCACTTGCAGGGGGCGTGCAAATGGTGGAAGGCGCATGCTCTTCACGTCCAGTGTTGGGAAGGTCAGGCATCGCAACTGACACAATTGGACTCTCCTTGGGGATTTGTGATTTAGAAGAACGCACAGTTCTTTGCTGTGCTTTTGCCAGCTTAAGTCTTTTCAGTTCTCTAGCGTGAGGATGAGTGCTTCCATCCTCATGTGAAGCTGAACCACGAGGCATGAACATAGGCCAGGGCCTCAGCCGTTCCTTGCCACTCCGTGTCGTAAATGGCACATTGGCAAGTTTACGCTTCTCCTCAGACGCTTTTAATTTAGATTTTTGGGTCATTTTACTGAACTTTTGTTTTTTGGATTTTACATGCTCTCTACTATGACATTGGGCATCGGCCTTGGCAGACGACGTTGATGGCATTTCATCGTCTCGGCCATGACTAGTGGCAGCATCTTCAGCACGAGGTGGAAGTGGATCTTGATCTTTCCCTATTTTACCCTCCACATTTTTGTTCTCCATTTTTTAATGTGTGGAATTATATGCCAGTAATATATCTGGAATTAGACGGCAGTAATGTCTGGAATTAGATACCACTAGATAGATACCAGATACCGCTGTGACTGGAATGATGATGACCTATGCACAGTGACAGGACACTACCACAGCACCCTACAGCAGCAAGATGCAGCACAAGACACTGGACTAGTATATTAGTAATGTACTGTAGTATTACTGAGCACCACAATGCAGCACAAGACAATGAGCAGTGATACTGAGCACTGATGAGGATAATACTGAGAACTGACACTGAGCAGCAAGATGCAGCACAAGAGAGACACTGTACTTGTATTACTGAGCAGCAATAAGCACTGATACTGAGCACTGATATTGAGATTTCCACTGAGAGAACGTAGCCACGTCCTCTCTGCTCTCTCTACAATGCACGAGTGAAAATGGCTGCGACGCGCGGCTCTTTATATGGAATCCGAATCTTGCGAGAATCCACCAGCGGGATGATGACATTTTGCCTCATTCAGGTTTTCCGAGTCAGGCGGGAACAACCGAGCCTGCCTCGGACCCGTGTAAACCACGTGGAGTTCGGGGGGGTTCGGATCTCGGAGAAATGAACCCGCTCATCTCTACATATAAGGGGCACTAATACTATCGGTGTTACGTATAAGTGGCGCTACCCCTATGGGCATGACGGATAAGGGGCGCTGCTACTATGGCCATTACGTATACAGGACGCTACTACTATCTATGGGCATTATGTGTATAAGAGGCACTACTACTTGCTGTGTAATGTGAATAGGATTGTGCTACATACTTGCCTACTCTCTCGGAATGGCCGGGAGGCTCCCGAAAATCGGGTGACCCTCCCGGCCCCCCGGAAGAGCAGTCAAGTCTCCCGATTTGCGGGGTCCCCCCTGCCCGTCCGCCCACTTAGTGTGTAAAGTGGGCGGTCCGGGCAGTTGATGACGCGATTCTTGCTGATTCATAGCCACGCCCCCTGCAGTTTAATTCAGGTGATCGCGGCATTATAGAGCGGGGGCGTGGCTTAAAGGAGGCGTCACCGTGACCCCGTCCTGTCCCATCCTTGTTCCGCCCCCATGCTGCCCTTGCTCCGCCCCCATCCCGCCTCCGGTCCACCCCCTCCTCTACGTCACAGCCTCCCCTGCCCGCCCTCTGAGCCGACCTGGCTGCTCTCTCCGGCAGAGAGCAGCCAGAATGTCGGTAAGCATGTTGTGCTGCTGTGTGGCGTTAATTGAAATCGGGGTACTTTGTCTGGCCATGCCCATTCCTTGAGAGAACACACCCCTTTTTCCAGCGCACGCTGTCCCTTTATTAAGTGTGGGAGGGCACAAATTTATAGTTTGCAGTTGGGCGCTGAACACCCTAGCACCAGCCCAGCTGCCTGCCCAGCAGTCTGCTCCGCTTTATCAGATGGGATGTGTGCGAGAAGAGTGTGGATGGTATTGGTGGGATATAATGATGGGATAACTGTGGCATATTGATGCCTGATGTGTGATATGTAGTGGGAGAGATGCGGATCAGAGTATCTGTCCTGGCATAGGAGGAATGGTAGATTAGTTCTCGTAATGAGGAGGACAGAAAGGTTTCAGTGTCACATCACATTTACTGTTAAATAGGCCCCGGGGGCAGAACAGTGTGAGGGACAGGCCGGTAGATTCATACGCAAAACGTGGCCAGCAATGCCGAATACTAACTGACATTCAGACGTTTTGATCAGATCCCATTAGGACATGTCCTGAGGATATGAGATATCGCTTCATCTATCATTAATGGGGAGGCGGTGCACAGCAATTTAACTTTTTTATTTAACAGAGATGTACTTAACTGTCAGTATAACACTGGGCAATGGGGGTCATTCCGACCCGATCGCTCGCTGCAGTATATCGCAGCGCAGCGATCGGGTCGGAACTGCGCATGCACTGGCGCCGCAGTGCGTCAGCGCATGCCAGCTGTCGTTGCCTAGCGATCGTCTCTGAGGCAGAGGCGGTCGCTGAGCAGGAGGGGGCTGGATGGTGGCGTTAAGCCGCAGTTTAGGGGTCGCGGTCCGGCCAATGCAGGCGTGGCCGGACCGTTGGGGGGGGTGATCCAGGGCAACGCTGTGATCCAGGGCAACGAAGAAGTTCTCCCGGCCAGCCGCAGGTGCTGCGCTGGCCGGGAGTGAATCCTGAGATGCAAAATCATCGCCGCTGTGCGATGTTTTTGCATTTCTGGGGGGGTGGGCACTGACAAGTGGGGCGGACTAGCCCTGTGCTGGGCGTCCCCCTGCATGTCAGTGTGCCTGATCGTAGCTGTGCTAAATTTAGCACAGCTACGATCGACTCGGAATGACCCCCCATGTGCTGTATGTTACCTGTATGTTTCATATGGATAAATGTAAGTTTTGAGTTTATGGGGTACTTTAATTCTGCTTATAACACCTAGTATCCTAATGATATATTTGAAACCATCTATCGGATGAGCTGCGTCATGGGTGCAAATCTCTTAACCTTAACCTCGAAAGTAAATAGAGACACTGAGATTGCAAATATGATTATTCATTTAAGGATGTATGGAGGTAAAAATCTGCCAATCTGCAATACCCAGACACAACCAGGCGGACACCGCCCGGAGGACACAAACACACTATACGACCGCTATAAACAACAAAAGGTATCCACTCACCTTCTTTCTTGACTATCCACCCATCTGGGTGATGACACAACCCCCCGTTAGGGTAAAACCGCCAACTACCAGTCAACGAAGGGAGCGCACTTCAACTAAACAATTGCATTCGGACTGGTGACCTGCAGCTCAACCTCGTCACAACACAAGAAACCTCAACAAGCTCCTCAGGGAAGGGAGGGTGGGAAGCATGGATACAAAGAGGCTTTGGCCTACAGTACATCTCCAGACCCTTAAATAAATTACCACAGAACCATGCCCCCTACACTGCTATAGGCTACTAAAACTTGTGATTGGCACCCACGCCAGCAACCATTCTAGAGCTTTAAACCTCCTCTTTTCTTATTCTAATCATTTGGTTTCTCTTCTGTCAGGAAAAAACATTAATTTATTGAGTAAATATTGTCAAAGTCATTTTATTGTCTATGGCTAATATCAGTGGCGGAACTTGTGAGTGGGGGGCCCAGGTGCAAAAATATAATTTGGGCCTCCATTCCTCCACCCCAACCCAAGTTCACGATATGCCCCACGGCAGTGGGTGACAGGGAGAGTCAGAGGGTGACAGCATGAGGTAGGGGGAGGCAGAGGGTGACACAGTAAAATGCAGGAGGAGACAGAGGGTGACAGCAGAATGCAGGGGGAGGCAGTGGGTAACGGGGAGGCAGTGGGTGACAGGGAGAGACTGTAGGTGTCAGGGAGTGAGAGAGTGGGTGACAGGGGTACAAGCGCAATGTCCTGTATGGTGTTTAGAACGGTGGGCATGTATCTTGGTGGGGGCAGGAAACCGGTGGCCTCTGCTCTGTCTAATTATTTATACCATCAGTGTTCTTAGGGGGTCATTCCGAGTTGATCGCTAGCTGCCGTTGTTCGCAGCGCAGCGATCAGGCTAAAAAACGGCTTTTCTGCGCATGCGTATGCACCGTAATGCGCACACGTGTCGTACAGGTACAAAGCCCGTTGTGGTTGTGCATAGGTTGTAGCGAAGTTTCAGTCGCACTGACGGCCGCAAGTTTCTGGGTGTCAACTGACCGTTATCAGGGAGTATTTGCAAAAATGCAGGCGTGTCCGAAAAAACACAGGCGTGGCTGGGCGTTCGCTGGGCGGGTGTATGACGTCAAATCCGGACATGAATAGGCTGAAGTGATCGCAAGCGCTGAGTAGGTTCAGAGCTACTCAGAAACTGCACAAACTGTTTTTGTAGAGCACGGCTGCACAGGCGTTCGCACTTCTGCTAAGCTAAAATACACTCCCCAGTGGGCGGCGGCACAGCGTTTGCACGACTGCTAAAACTAGCTAGCGAGCGATCAACCAACGCGGAATGACCCCCTTAGTGCTAGCAGTGTGCATCAGCTTTTCGCTTCCCTCAACATAATATTATAATTATGCAGCACGTAGAAATGGAACCAGAATCTAATTTGCGTGATTTGTAAACATACAACACAATAGTACTGTGTTGCAATGCAATGTGCATTAATGCACATTTATGGGGATTGAGCTACTGATGCTCCGTCTAGCTCTGCTGTATAATCTGTTTGCAAACACAACTAGCGCGTAATGAATCTTCCTTCATTGAACTGGCTTAATGAGCATTAGGGGGAATTCCCTGCAAAGCAACATTCAGATATTGGCCCTCATTCCGAGTTGTTCGCTCGGTATTTTTCATCGCATCGCAATGAAAATCCGCTTAGTACGCATGCGCAATGTTCGCACTGCGACTGCGCCAAGTAACTTTGCTATGTAGAAAGTAATTTTACTCACGGCTTTTTCATCGCTCCGGCGATCGTAATGTGATTGACAGTAAATGGGTGTTACTGGGCGGAAATACGGCGTTTCAGGGGCGTGTGGCTGAAAACGCTACCGTTTCCGGAAAAAACGCAGGAGTGGCCGGAGAAACGGTGGGAGTGCCTGGGCGAACGCTGGGTGTGTTTGTGACGTCAAACAGGAACGACAAGCACTGAACTGATCGCACAGGCAGAGTAAGTCTGAAGCTACTCTGAAACTGCTAAGTAGTTAGTAATCGCAATATTGCGAATACATCGGTCGCAATTTTAAGAAGCTAAGATACACTCCCAGTAGGCGGCGGCTTAGCGTGTGTAACTCTGCTAAATTCGCCTTGCGACCGATCAACTCGGAATGAGGGCCATTGTTATAACTCATCCCAACAAAGAAAATTGCAACTGAAAAAGCAGATTAACCCCAGAATAGCTTGTCCAAGGATGTTGCGATTTCTGTAATTTGTAAACTGGAATTCATAATGGAAACACATTTCCCTCTAGAGCAGCACATAAAAATAAAAAAAAATCAATGTTTTATAAGTTATGTAACAAAATGACAGGAAAATATTAAGGGCTACTGCGCACACGATGATTGCTGCAATTTGCTAGTTGCAGTTGCATACGCGTGACTCGTAATCAGGACCTAAATGTATATGGGACTAATTCAAGGTTGATCGCAAAAGCAAAATCTTCCTCTAATGGGCAAAACCATGTGCACTGCAGGTGGGGCAGATGTAACATGTGCAGAGAGAGTTAGATTTGGGGTGTGGTGTGTTCAAACTGAAATCTAAATTGCAGCGTAAAAATAAAGCAGCCAGTATTTACCCTGCACAGAAACAACTCACCCCACCCAAATCTAACTCTCTCTGCACATGTTACATCTGCCCCCCCTGCAGTGCACATGGTTTACCCATTAGAGGAAGATTTTGCTGCTGCAATGAACCTTGAATTAGGCCCTATATCTGCATTTTTGTCTTTGTTCTGTTCTCTAAGGAATCATGAGAGCCCTGTAGTCAGTAATAGTGTACGATTACTGTAATACATGCAGGCGGAAGCTCAGGATCTTCAAGTTCAGGAGCAGCAGATGGACGGAGGCTGGATATAGCTGGTGATTCATCTAAGTGCCCAATCTCTGTAAAACATCCAATAAGTCCAACCGCACTATAAAGGACCAGCAAAGATAGGCTGCATCCATCTACTGTATATACAGATGTATACTATTCATTTCATTTGCTGTGTGTATGTTTATTTTATTTGCATTGATTTTTTAAGTAATTCAAATTTTACTTACATCAGTTTAATTGACAGCTCATTGGCCAATCAGATTGTTCGAGCATTTACTGCGTTCCCTTTGTTTTCTTCTCTTTTCATAAGTGTTTGTTCTGTATGGTGACAGGTCAGGATCTGTCCTTTTATCAATGTATGTAACTAACCTCTGACACAATCAAGATTAGCGGGCAGTCTTGAAAATCTACATTTATGAGAAATATCAGAGCATCTAATATCTTCCACTGCCCCTATAATATATATGGTGAGCGCAAAACTTCTGTGATTTGTAATTGAACAAATGTTGTCGCATACACGACCACATCCCCCCGAGATATAGGAGTGGAGAGTGCGGTGGATCAATGCTTTTAGTTTCTATGATTAATTTTTTTTTATTAATCTTTTTGTGATCACATCTTCTCATGCTCTTCAATGTTTACTCATTGAATCCAACTCGTTTCAGCTGCTCCCCCCAATTCTCGATTAGGCTTCTAGATAAGCGGTTGCCGCAGCGGCGATAACTTATGGGATCGGGGACTTATCCCCGATCCCATATCTTTTCGCACGATCGTGGGTCCATTTTCGGTCAATGAAAATGGACCCTAATTGGATACGGCGATAATGACCATCGTCGTTAATCGAAATATCCGTCCGTTTTCACTGGCCAAAAATGGATCAAATAGGATACCCCCCAGTGTATGGTTGCGGGCCAATGTCTGTGTGACTGACCTGGCTGCAGCATACCACCTTCAACTGTTGCCCCTAGTAACTGCCATCCTGGCCAACCAGTAGTTATTACAGCCCTGACTCATTTTGTACCCCATCTGTAAAAGTAATGACAGTCCCAGGCAATTGTCCTTACGTCCTTGTTCCGGCTCTCCCATGAAATAGATTTGTGTGTGCTCAATCGTTCTCCATTCTGCACACCTCTCAAACACATTGGCCTCTGTCTTGCTGTTAGTCTGAATGAAGTGTTTCTAAGTGTGATCGTTTTGTTCCCCAAGATGTTCTTCAGCAGCCCTCTTTGCCAAGCCAATTAACGTCATGTTGAATCCCACCTTAAACACATGGGGATAATTGCAGGTAAAAGTCATTTGCCTTGAGGCCAGAAAGCTGGCCGCCTGTCACTGCACACATGCCTGGGTTCTCGATGTTTCCTGCAGAAATATTCTGATTAACTCACTTTGTTTATTCAGCCGTTTGTAGACATTTGTTGTAGACGGTCATTGAGCTGATTTCTAAGGGTAACTTTGCTACAATAAGACTCGATAACACAGAATATGGGTCATGTCATTGCCGACTTTGTGCCAAAGTATGTGATGCAAAATGCGTATCTGTTAAACTTTGCACAGGTCATATTATCATTATTATTGTTTATATGTATAAGCTCCATCATATTAGGTAGCACTTTATGGAGAATATTGCATCATTCATGTCAGCCACCACCAAATTGGAGCTCAGTTAACCTCTCATTTAACTAGACATGAGTGGTCCATTTTTTTAGCCAGACTGGAATCCCATGTTCAGGCCAAACTTCATCCTCCCGGCTTTGGATTCTCACGGGACTTGGCGTCATTTCACGCTAACCCACGCTGCTGAATGCTGCACTTTACTCTGCTACAGCGGCTGTACTGAGACTCTGGACTCACAAGTGGCTGTGCTGTATAAAGTGACTGTGTATAGGCGGCACACTGCACTCTGCTGAATGCTGCGCTGCACTCTGCTGTATTGGCTGTGTTGTGTCCAGACTCACAAGTGGCTGTGCTCTAAAGTGACTGTGTATAGGGGCATGGTGCTATGTGCTGCACTGTACTCTGCTGTAAATTGTACTGTTTGGGGTGCTTTACCCTAATGCAGTTTGTTCACGTGCATCACTCCTGAGATTCAAGCAGTTTCAACTAAGCTACAAGTTTAAAAATAGAAAAGAAAAATATATCTATTGTTTGTACTGTTTGGTGCAATTTACGCTAGTGTACTTTGTTCATGTGCATCTATAAAGCCTGTGACTCCACACAGTTTGAACTAAGCTACACTTTTAAGAATAGAAGAAAAAAAAGATATATAGGTATTGTTTGTACTGTTTGGTGTACTTACCCTAGTGTGCTTTGTTCATGTGCATCTATAAGTCCTGTGACTCCACGCAGTTTGAACCAAGCTGCGAGCCTATCAAGGAGTGTTTAACATTTCTGTCCCTGCTGCTGGGAGGTTTCTTTTTTTTGTGTAAGTTTATCACTCCCCTATTCTTGTCCTTTTCAGTTATTTTTGGCTTACTTGCTGTAAACAACAGTAATAGTAGCAGTCTTTATGTACATCTTGAGATGCTCCCACCACCAATACATTTGTTTGTCTGATTGTACCTTACTGGGGTCAGGGACACTACTGGTCCAGGTGGGCATCTTGTGTGTCATTGGATGGAAGTTTAAGTACCTTACTTTGATGGTAATAGTATGGCAGTTGGCCGATCTGATCATTGAATTGATGGTGATGGACTGGCAGTTGGTCCCCATCTAGGTGTTGAATTGATGGTAATGGTATGGCATTGGCTCCATCTGATCATTGAGTTGATTGTGATGGGCTGGCAATTGGTCTCCATCTAGGTACTGAATTTAAGGTGATGGGTTTGCAGCTGGCCCCCATCTGATCAACAAATTGATGGTGATGGGCTTGCAGTTGGTTCCCATCTGAGCATTGAGTTGATGGTGATGGGATGGCAGTTGGCCCTCATCTGATCAATGAGTTGATGGTGAGGGGTTTGCAGTTGGTTCCCATCTGAGCACTGAGTTGATGGTGATGAGCTTGCAGTTGGTCTCCATATAGGCATTGAGCTAATGGTGAAGGGATGGCAGTTGGCCCTCATCTGATCAATGAGTTGATGGTGATGGGTTTGCAGTTGGTCCCCATCTAGGCACTGAGCTAATGGTGAAGGGATGGCAGTTGGCCTCCATCTGAGCATTGAGTTGATGGTGATGGGATGGCAGTTGGCCCCATCTGAGCATTGAGTTGATGGTGATGAGACTGCAGTTGGCCTCCATCTGAGCATTGAGCTGATGGTGACGGGATGGCAGTTGGCCTCCATCTAAGCATTGAGTTGGATGGTGATGGGCTGGCAGTTGGTCCCCAGCTAACGTGTTTGATGGAGTAGAAAGTAATACTGCGTGGGATGTTCTTTCTTCGCCCACCATACATTTTCCCTCTTTTACTCAAATAAATAAAGCTGAGCCTTTTGCCAGCCAATATGTCTCGTTTTTCGTAGACAGGATTATTATTGTTTGCTTGTGTACAAATAAAGACTGATCTAGCCGATAGACAGTTTCATGTTGCTGCGGAACAGGTGAATCACAGTCCATGTTTGGAGGAATTAGCCGCACCATTGGCGACTATGCAACTAGCAGTACACCCACTATCCCAATAAGGTAATGTGATTAATTAGCGAAAATAGCTTATTGAAAGACGTAAAATTGTTTTGGCTTATTTTGCATAAGTGATGTAAAGTATGATGTAAGCAGGTATGTAATAAGGAACGACAGGGTGGCCATCTTGTATGCATATTGTGCATGTGTCTACTGCGCTTTTATATTTTGTGTTAAATTCTCGCTCACAGGAAGCCTGACACATGTAGAAAAAGCTATCTCCATAATCTATCGCATCTTCAACTATCTCAAGTTATTAAACGCTGCTTGGTAAGTGATGCATCAATATAACAGTCACCCAGCAGAGGTGGCGGAGATGCAGTTAAGCGAATTCAAAATGCAGGGGTCCAACACACGCCTGTTCCAAGGACAAAAATATATATACAGTATATTCATAAAACAACAGCCTAATAAAGAAAAGGAAGAACAATAATACCAGGCAGGCTAGCGGGGCAGATCAACGCCAAATTTGTATCATTTCAATGATAACTGTAATTATCAATTGTCACTTATCACATAAATAAAAAATTTAATTGTCCCTTATGATAATAAGAGATTTGTGCAGAGCACCATGTTTGGATCTCGATTTCTTTCAAATTGTATAAAAGCTAGTGATGTGCACCGGAAATTTTTCAGGTTTTGTGTTTTGGTTTTGGGTTCGGTTCCGCGGCCGTGTTTTGGGTTCGAACGCGTTTTGGCAAAACCTCACCGAATTTTTTTTGTCGGATTCGGTTGTGTTTTGGATTCGGGTGTTTTTTTCAAAAAACCCTAAAAAACAGCTTAAATCATAGAATTTGGGGGTCATTTTGATCCCATAGTATTATTAACCTCAATAACCATAATTTCCACTCATTTCCAGTCTATTCTGAACACCTCACACCTCACAATATTATTTTTAGTCCTAAAATTTGTACCGAGGTCGCTGGATGGCTAAGCTAAGCGACCCTAGTGGCCGACACAAACACCTGGCCCATCTAGGAGTGGCACTGCAGTGTCACGCAGGATGGCCCTTCAAAAAAATACTCCCCAAACAGCACATGACGCAAAGAAAAAAGACGCGCAATGAGGTAGCTGTGTGACTAAGCTAAGCGACCCTAGTGGCCGACACAAACACCTGGCCCATCTAGGAGTGGCACTGCAGTGTCACGCAGGATGGCCCTTCAAAAAAATACTCCCCAAACAGCACATGACGCAAAGAAATAAAGAGGCGCAATGAGGTAGCTGTGTGACTAAGCTAAGCGACCCTAGTGGCCAACACAAACACCTGGCCCATCTAGGAGTGTCACTGCAGTGTCACGCAGGATGGCCCTTCAAAAAAATACTCCCCAAACAGCACATGACGCAAAGAAAAAAAGAGGCGCAATGAGGTAGCTGTGTGACTAAGCTAAGCGACCCTAGTGGCCGACACAAACACCTGGCCCATCTAGGAGTGGCACTGCAGTGTCACGCAGGATGGCCCTTCAAAAAAATACTCCCCAAACAGCACATGATGCAAAGAAAAAAAGAGGCGCAATGAGGTAGCTGTGTGACTAAGCTAAGCGACCCTAGTGGCCGACACAAACACCTGGCCCATCTAGGAGTGGCACTGCAGTGTCACACAGGATGGCCCTTCAAAAAAATACTCCCTAAACAGCACATGACGCAAAGAAAAATGAAAGAAAAAAGAGGTGCAAGATGGAATTGTCCTTGGGCCCTCCCACCCACCCTTATGTTGTATAAACAGGACATGCACACTTTAACGACAACATCATTTCAGCGACAGGGTCTGCCACACGACTGTGTCTGAAATGACTGGTTGGTTTGGGCCCCCACCAAAAAAGAAGCAATCAATCTCTCCTTGCACAAACTGGCTCTACAGAGGCAAGATGTCCACCTCATCATCATCGTCCGATTCATCACCCCTTTCACTGTGTACATCCCCCTCCTCACAGATTATTAATTCGTCCCCACTGGAATACACCATCTCAGGTCCCCGTGTACTTTCTGGAGGCAATTGCTGCTGGTGAATGTCTCCATGGAGGAATTGATTATAATTCATTTTAATGAACATCATCTTCTCCACATTTTCTGGAAGTAACCACGTACGCCGATTGCTGACAAGGTGAGCGGCGGCACTAAACACTCTTTCGGAGTACACACTGGAGGGAGGGCAACTTAGGTAGAATAAAGCCAGTTTGTGCAAGGGCCTCCAAATTGCCTCTTTTTCCTGCCAGTATACGTACGGACTGTCTGACGTGCCTACTTGGATGCGGTCACTCATATAATCCTCCACCATTCTTTCAATGGTGAGAGAATTATATGCAGTGACAGTAGACGACATGTCCGTAATCGTTGGCAGGTCCTTCAGTCCGGACCAGATGTCAGCATCAGCAGTCGCTCCAGACTGCCCTGCATCACCGCCAGCGGGTGGGCTCGGAATTCGTAGCCTTTTCCTCGCACCCCCAGTTGCGGGAGAATGTGAAGGAGGAGATGTTGACGGGTCGCGTTCCGCTTGACTGGACAATTTTGTCACCAGCAGGTCTTTGAACCTCTGCAGACTTGTGTCTGCCGGAAAGAGAGATCCAACGTAGGTTTTAAATCTAGGATCGAGCACGGTTGCCAAAATGTAGTGCTCTGATTTCAACAGATTGACCACACGTGAATCCTGGTTAAGCGAATGAAGGGCTCCATCCACAAGTCCCACATGCCTAGCGGAATCGCTCTGTTTTAGCTCCTCCTTCAATGCCTCCAGCTTCTTCTGCAAAAGCCTGATGAGGGGAATGACCTGACTCAGGCTGGCAGTGTCTGAACTGACTTCACGTGTGGCAAGTTCAAAAGGTTGCAGAACCTTGCACAACGTTGAAATCATTCTCCACTGCGCTTGAGACAGGTGCATTCCACCTCCTTTGCCTATATCGTGGCAAGATGTATAGGCTTGAATGGCCTTTTGCTGCTCCTCCATCCTCTGAAGCATATAGAGGGTTGAATTCCACCTCGTTACCACCTCTTGCTTCAGATGATGGCAGGGCAGGTTCAGGCGTTTTTGGTGGTGCTCCAGTCTTCTGTACGCGGTGCCTGTACGCCGAAAGTGTCCCGCAATTCTTCTGGCCACCGACAGCATCTCTTGCACGCCCCTGTCGTTTTTTAAATAATTCTGCACCACCAAATTCAAGGTATGTGCAAAACATGGGACGTGCTGGAATTTGCCCAGATGTAATGCACGCACAATATTGCTGGCGTTGTCCGATGCCACAAATGCCCAGGAGAGTCCAATTGGGGTAAGCCATTCTGCGATGATCTTCCTCAGTTGCCGTAAGAGGTTTTCAGCTGTGTGCGTATTCTGGAAACCGGTGATACAAAGCGTAGCCTGCCTAGGAATGAGTTGGCGTTTGCGAGATGCTGCTACTGGTGCCGCCGCTGCTGTTCTTGCAGCGGGAGGCAATACATCTACCCAGTGGGCTGTCACAGTCATGTAGTCCTGAGTCTGCCCTGCTCCACTTGTCCACATGTCCGTGGTTAAGTGGACATTGGGTACAACTGCATTTTTTAGGACACTGGTGACTCTTTTTCTGACGTCCGTGTACATTCTCGGTATCGCCTGCCTAGAGAAGTGGAACCTAGATGGTATTTGGTAACGGGGGCACACTACCTCAAGCAATTGTCTAGTTCCCCGTGAACTAACGGCGGATACCGGACGCACGTCTAACACCAACATAGTTGTCAAGGCCTCAGTTATCCGCTTAGCAACAGGATGACTGCTGTGATATTTCATCTTCCTCGCAAAGGACTGTTGGACAGTCAATTGCTTACTGGAAGTAGTACAAGTGGTCTTCCGACTTCCCCTCTGGGATGACGATTGACTCCCAGCAGCAACAACAGCAGCGCCAGCAGCAGTAGGCGTTACACTCAAGGATGCATCGGAGGAATCCCAGGCAGGAGAGGACTCGTCAGACTTGCCAGTGACATCGCCTGCAGGACTATTGGCTTTCCTGGGTAAGGAGGAAATTGACACTGAGGGAGTTGGTGGTGTGGTTTGCGCGAGCTTGGTTACAAGAGGAAGGGATTTACTGGTCAGTGGACTGCTTCCGCTGTCGCCCAAAGTTTTTGAACTTGTCACTGACTTATTATGAATGCGCTGCAGGTGACGTATAAGGGAGGATGTTCCGAGGTGGTTAACGTCCTTACCCCTACTTATTACAGCTTGACAAAGGCAACACACGGCTTGACACCAGTTGTCCGCATTTCTGTTGAAATAATTCCACACTGAAGAGCTGATTTTTTTGGTATTTTGACCAGGCATGTCAATGGCCATATTCCTCCCACAGACAACAGGTGTCTCCCCGGGTGCCTGACTTAAACAAACCACCTCACCATCAGAATCCTCCTTGTCTATTTCCTCCCCAACGCCAGCAACACCCATATCCTCATCCTGGTGTACTTCAACACTGACATCTTCAATTTGACTATCAGGAACTGGACTGCGGGTGCTCCATCCAGCACTTGCAGGGGGCGTGCAAATGGTGGAAGGCGCAAGGTCTTCCCGTCCAGTGTTGGGAAGGTCAGGCATCGCAACCGACACAATTGGACTCTCCTTTGGGATTTGTGATTTCGAAGAACGCACAGTTCTTTGCTGTGCTTTTGCCAGCTTAAGTCTTTTTTTTTTCTAGCGAGACGATGAGTGCTTCCATCCTCATGTGAAGCTGAACCACTAGCCATGAACATAGGCTAGGGCCTCAGTCGTTCCTTGCCACTCCGTGTCGTAAATGGCATATTGGCAAGTTTACGCTTCTCCTCAGACGCTTTTAATTTTGATTTTTGGGTCATTTTTTTACTGATCTTTTGAATTTTGGATTTTACATGCTCTGTACTTTGACATTGGGCATCAGCCTTGGCAGACGACGTTGATGGCATTTCATCGTCTCGGCCATGACTAGTGGCAGCAGCTTCAGCACGAGGTGGAAGTGGATCTTGATCTTTCCCTATTTTTTTAACCTCCACATTTTTGTTCTCCATATTTTAATGCGCACAACTAAAAGCCACCACAGGTATACAATGTAGATGGATGGATAGTATAGTATTATATTACTTATGGACGACGAGTGCACTGACGACACAGAGGTAGGTACAGCCGTGGCCTACCGTACTGCTTATATATATAATATACTGTATTACGGACCTGGAGGACACTGTCAGCAGACTGCTAAACTAATATGAAGAAAAAAAAAGCCACCACAGGTATACAATGTAGATGGATGGATAGTATAGTATTATATTACTTGTGGATGACGAGTGCACTGATGACACAGAGGTAGGTACAGCCGTGGCCTACCGTACTGCTTATATATATAATATACTGTATAACGGACCTGGTGGACACTGTCAGCAGACTGCTAAACTAGTATGAAGAAAAAAAAAGCCACCACAGGTATACAATGTAGAAGGATGGATAGTATAGTATTATATTACTTATGGACGACGAGTGCACTGACGACACAGAGGTAGGTACAGCCGTGGCCTACCGTACTGCTTATATATATAATATACTGTATAACGGACCTGGTGGACACTGTCAGCAGACTGCTAAACTAGTATGAAGAAAAAAAAAACCACCACAGGTATACAATGTAGATGGATGGATAGTATAGTATTATATTACTTATGGACGACGAGTGCACTGACGACACAGAGGTAGGTACAGCCGTGGCCTACCGTACTGCTTATATATATATAATATACTGTATAATATAATAACGGACCTGGTGGACACTGTCAGCAGACTGCTAAACTAGTATGAAGAGAAAAAAACCCACCACAGGTATACAATGTAGATGGATGGATAGTATAGTATTATATTACTTATGGACGACGAGTGCACTGACGACACAGAGGTAGGTAGAGCCGTGGCCTATAGTACTGCTTATATATATAATATACTGTATAACGGACCTGGTGGACACTGTCAGCAGACTGCTAAACTAGTATGAAGAAAAAAAAAGCCACCACAGGTATACAATATAGATGGATGGATAGTATAGAATTATATTACTTATGGACGACGAGTGCACTGACGACACAGAGGTAGGTACAGCCGTGGCCTACCGTACTGCTTATAATAAGAATTTACTTACCGATAATTCTATTTCTCGGAGTCCGTAGTGGATGCTGGGGTTCCTGAAAGGACCATGGGGAATAGCGGCTCCGCAGGAGACAGGGCACAAAAAAGTAAAGCTTTTACCAGATCAGGTGGTGTGCACTGGCTCCTCCCCCTATGACCCTCCTCCAGACTCCAGTTAGGTACTGTGCCCGGACGAGCGTACACAATAAGGGAGGCAATTTGAATCCCGGGTAAGACTCATACCAGCCACACCAATCACACCGTACAACTTGTGATCTAAACCCAGTTAACAGTATGATAACAGAAAAAGCCTCTTAAAGATGGCTCCTTAACAATATAACCCGAATTTGTTAACAATAACTATGTACAGTATTGCAGATAATCCGCACTTGGGATGGGCGCCCAGCATCCACTACGGACTCCGAGAAATAGAATTATCGGTAAGTAAATTCTTATTTTCTCTATCGTCCTAAGTGGATGCTGGGGTTCCTGAAAGGACCATGGGGATTATACCAAAGCTCCCAAACGGGCGGGAGAGTGCGGATGACTCTGCAGCACCGAATGAGAGAATTCCAAGTCCTCTTTTGCCAGGGTATCAAATTTGTAGAATTTTACAAACGTGTTTTCCCCCGACCACGTAGCTGCTCGGCAGAATTGTAATGCCGAGACCCCTCGGGCAGCCGCCCAAGATGAGCCCACCTTCCTTGTGGAATGGGCCTTAACAGATTTAGGCTGTGGCAGGCCTGCCACAGAATGAGCAAGTTGAATTGTGTTACAAATCCAACGAGCAATCGTCTGCTTAGAAGCAGGGGCACCCAACTTGTTGTGTGCATATAGTATCAACAGCGAGTCAGATTTTCTGACTTCAGCCGTCCTTGAAATGTATATTTTTAAGGCTCTGACAACGTCCAACAACTTGGAGTCCTCCAAGTCGCCAGTGGCCGCAGGCACCACAATAGGTTGGTTCAGGTGAAACGCTGATACCACCTTAGGGAGAAAATGCGGACGAGTCCTCAGTTCTGCCCTATCCGAATGGAAGATTAGATAAGGGCTTTTATAAGATAAAGCCGCCAATTCAGATACTTTCCTGGCGGAAGCCAGGGCCAGTAACATAGTCACTTTCCATGTGAGATATTTAAAATCCACCTTTTTCAATGGTTCAAACCAATGGGATTTGAGGAAATCTAAAACTACATTTAGATCCCACGGTGCCACCGGAGGCACCACAGGAGGCTGTATATGCAGTACTCCTTTAACAAAAGTCTGTACCTCAGGAACTGAGGCCAATTCTTTTTGGAAGAATATTGACAGGGCCGAAATTTGAACCTTAATAGATCTCAATTTGAGACCCATAGACAATCCTGATTGTAGGAAATGTAGGAAACGACCCAGTTGAAATTCCTCCGTCGGAACACTCCGATCCTCGCACCACGCGACATATTTTCGCCAAATGCGGTGATAATGTTTCGCGGTGACTTCCTTCCTTGCCTTAATCAAGGTAGGAATGACTTCTTCTGGAATGCCTTTCCCTTTTAGGATCTGGCGTTCAACCGCCATGCCGTCAAACGCAGCCGCGGTAAGTCTTGAAAGAGACAGGGACCCTGTTGTAACAGGTCCCTTCTCAGAAGTAGAGGGCACGGGTCGTCCGTGACCAACTCTTGAAGTTCCGGGTACCAAGTCCTTCTTGGCCAATCCGGAGCCACTAGTATTGTTCTTACTCCTCTTCACCGTATAATCTTCAATACCTTTGGTATGAGAGGCAGAGGAGGAAACACATATACTGATTTGTACACCCAAGGTGTTACCAGTGCGTCCACAGCTATTGCCTGTGGATCTCTTGACCTGGCGCAATACTTGTCCAGTTTCTTGTTGAGGCGAGACGCCATCATGTCTACCATTGGTCTTTCCCAACAGTTTATTAGCATGTGGAAGACTTCTGGATGAAGACCCCCCTCTCCCGGGTGAATATCGTGTCTGCTGAGGAAGTCTGCTTCCCAGTTGTCCACGCCCGGGAAGAACACTGCTGACAGTGCTATTACGTGATTCTCCGCCCAGCGAAGAATCTTGGCAGCTTCTGCCATTGCACTCCTGCTTCTTGTGCCGCCCTGTCTGTTTACATGGGCGACCGCCGTGATGTTGTCCGACTGAATCAACACCGGTTTTCCTTGCAGGAGTGGTTCCGCCTGGCTTAGAGCATTTTAGATTGCTCTTAGTACCAGAATGTTTATGTGAAGAGACTTTTCCAGGTTCGTCCATACCCCCTGGAAGTTTCTTCCTTGTGTGACTGCTCCCCAACCTCTCAGGCTGGCGTCCGTGGTCACCAGGATCAAATCCTGTATGCCGAATCTGCGGCCCTCCAATAGATGAGCCTTTTGCAACCACCACAGAAGATATACCCTTGTCCTTGGCGACAGGGTTATTCGCAGGTGCATCTGAGGATGCGACCCTGACCATTTGTCCAACAGATCCCTTTGGAAAATTGTTGCATGGAATCTGCCGAATGGAATTGCTTCGTAAAAAGCCACCATTTTTCCCAGGACTCTTGTGCATTGATGTACAGACACCTTTCCTGGTTTTAGGAGGTTCCTGACAGGTCGGATAACTCCTTGGCTTTTTTCTCGGGAAGAAAAACCTTTTTCTGAACCGTGTCCAGAATCATCCCTAGGAACAGCAGACGTATCGTCGGAAAACAGCTGCGATTCTTGGAATATTTAGAATCCAGTCGTGCCGTCGAAGAACTACTTTAGATAGTGCTCTTCCGACCTCCAACTGTTCTCTGGAACTTGCCCTTTTTAGGTCGTGCAAGTAAGGGATAATTTAGATGCCTTTTTTCTTTGAAGAAACATCTTTTCGGCCATTACCTTGGTAAAAAGGCCCGGGGTGCCGTGGATAATTCAAACGGCATCGTCTGAAACTGATATTGACAGTTCTGTACCACGAACCAGAGGTACCCTTGATGAGAAGGACAAAATTTGGACATGGAGGTAATCCTTGATGTCCAGGGACACCATATAGTCCCCTTTTTTCCGGTTCGCTATCACTGCTCTGAGTGACTTTATCTCGATTTGAACCTTTTATGTAAGTGTTCAAAACATATTAGATTTAGACTATGTGTCACCAAGCCGTCTGGCTTCAGTACCACAATATAGTGTGGAAAAATAATACCCTTTTCCTTGTCGTAGGAGGGGTACTTTGATTATCACCTGCTGGATATACAGCTTGTGAATTGTTTCCAATGCTGCCTCCCTGTCGGAGGGAGCCGTTGGTAAAGCAGACTTCAGGAACCTGCGAGGAGAAGATGTCTCGACTCTCCAATCTTTACCCCTGGGATAATACTCGTACGATCTAGGGGTCAACTTGCGAGTGATCCCACTGCGCCCTGAGACTCTTGAGACTACCCCCCCACCTTGAGTCCGCTTGCACGGCCCCAGCGTCATGCTGAGGACTTGGCAGACGCGGTGGAGGGCTTCTTTTCCTGGGAAAGGGCTGCCTGCTGCAGTCTACTTCCCTTACCTCTATGTCTGGGCAGATATGACTGGCCTTTTGCCTGCATGCCCTCATGGGAAAGGAAAGATTGAGGCTGAAAAGACGGTGTCTTTTTTAGCTGAGATGTAACTTGGGGTAAAAAAGGTTGGATTTCCCAGCTGTTGCTGTGGTCCCCAGGTCCGATGGACCGACCCCCAAATAACTCCTTCCCTTTATACAGCAATACTTCCATCTGCCGTATGGGATCTGTATCACCTGACCACTGTCGTGTCCCTGACATCTTCTGGGAGATATGGACAACGCACTTATCTTGATGCCAGAGAGCAAATATCCCTCTGTGCATCTCACATACATATATATAGAATGCATCCTATTAAATGCTCTACATGAATAAAATATTTTCAGTCAGGGAAACCGACCAAGCCAACCCAGCACTGCATCTCCAGGCTGATGGCGATCGCTGGTCGCAGTATAACCACCGTATGTGTGTATATACTTTTTAGGATATTTTTCCAGCTTCCTATCAGCTGGCTCCTTGAGGGCGGCCGTATCTGGAGACGGTAACGCCACTTGATAAGCGTGTGAGCGCCTTATCACCCTAAGGGGTGTTTCCCAACGTACCCTAATTTCTGGCGGGAAAGGGTATAACGCCAATATTTGCTATCGGGGTAACCCTACGCATCATCACACACTTCATTTTATTTTATCTGATTCAGGAAAAACTACAGGTAGTTTTTTCACTCCCACATAATACCCTTTCTTGTGGTACTTGTAGTATCAGAAACACGTAACACCTCCTTCATTGCCCTTAACGTGTGGCCCTAATGAGAAATACGTTTGTTTATTCACCGTCGACACTGTATTCAGTGTCCGTGTCTGTGTCTGTGTCGA
Organism: Pseudophryne corroboree; assembly: GCF_028390025.1. Classification (NCBI taxonomy): domain Eukaryota; kingdom Metazoa; phylum Chordata; class Amphibia; order Anura; family Myobatrachidae; genus Pseudophryne; species Pseudophryne corroboree. The sequence continues at coordinate 356,411,607 of NC_086454.1, read as the reverse complement.
CCGACTGAGGTAAATGGGCGTTTTTAAAACCCCTGACGGTGTTTCTGAGACGCCTGGACCGGTCCTAATAGATTGTCGGCCGTCTCATGTCGTCAACCGACCTTGCAGCGTGTTGACATTCTCACGTAATTCTCTAAATAAGCCATCCATTCCGGTGTCGACTCCCTAGAGAGTGACATCACCATTACAGGCAATTTCTCCGCCTCCTCACCAACATCGTCCTCATACATGTCGACACACACGTACCGACACACAGCACACACACCGGGAATGCTCTGACAGAGGACAGGACCCACTAGCCCTTTGGGGAGACAGAGGGAGAGTCTGCCAGCACACACCAAAAACGCTATAATTATATAGGGACAACCTTATATAAGTGTTTCTCCCTTATAGCATCTTTTATATATATACAATATCGCCAAAATCAGTGCCCCCCCTCTCTGTTTTAACCCTGTATCTGTAGTGCAGTGCAGGGGAGAGCCTGGGAGCCTTCTCTCCAGCTTTTCTGTGAGAGAAAATGGCGCTGTGTGCTGAGGAGATAGGCCCCGCCCCTTTTACGGCGGGCTCGTCTCCCGCTATTTTTGAAGTTAGGCAGGGGTTAAATATCTCCATATAGCCTCTGTGGGCTATATGTGAGGTATTTTTTGCCTCTAATAAGGTTTTTATTTGCCTCTCAGAGCGCCCCCCCCAGCGCTCTGCACCCTCAGTGACTGTTGTGTGAAGTGTGCTGAGAGGAAAATGGCGCACAGCTGCAGTGCTGTGCGCTACCTTTATGAAGACTCAGGAGTCTTCAGCCGCCGATTTTGGACCTCTTCTCTCTTCAGCGTCTGCAAGGGGGCCGGCGGCGCGGCTCCGGTGACCATCCAGGCTGTACCTGTGATCGTCCCTCTGGAGCTAGTGTCCAGTAGCCAAGCAGCAAATCCACTCTGCACGCAGGTGAGTTCACTACTTCTCCCCTAAGTCCCTCGTTGCAGTGATCCTGTTGCCAGCAGGACTCACTGTAAAGTAAAAAACCTAAGCTAAACTTTCTCTAAGCAGCTCTTTAGGAGAGCCACCTAGATTGCACCCTTCTCGTTCGGGCACAAAATCTAACTGGAGTCTGGAGGAGGGTCATAGGGGGAGGAGCCAGTGCACACCACCTGATCTGGTAAAAGCTTTACTTTTTTGTGCCCTGTCTCCTGCGGAGCCGCTATTCCCCATGGTCCTTTCAGGAACCCCAGCATCCACTTAGGACGATAGAGAAATATATATAATATACTGTATAACGGACCTGGTGGACACTGTCAGCAGACTGCTAAACTAGTATGAAGAATAAAAAAGCCACCACAGGTATACAATGTAGATGGATGGATAGTATAGTATTATATTACTTATGGACGACGAGTGCACTGACGACACAGAGGTAGGTACAGCCGTGGCCTACCGTACTGCTTATATATATAATATACTGTATAACGGACCTGGTGGACACTGTCAGCAGACTGCTAAACTAGTATGAAGAAAAAAAAACCCACCACAGGTATACAATGTAGATGGATGGATAGTATAGTATTATATTACTTATGGACGACGAGTGCACTGATGACACAGAGGTAGGTACAGCCGTGGCCTACCGTACTGCTTATATATATATAATATACTGTATAATATAATAACGGACCTGGTGGACACTGTCAGCAGACTGCTAAACTAGTATGAAGAAAAAAAAAACCACCACAGGTATACAATGTAGATGGATGGATAGTATAGTATTATATTACTTATGGATGACGAGTGCACTGATGACACAGAGGTAGGTACAGCCGTGGCCTACCGTACTGCTTATATATATAATATACTGTATAACGGACCTGGTGGACACTGTCAGCAGACTGCTAAACTAGTATGAAGAAAAAAAAAGCCACCACAGGTATACAATGTAGATGGATGGATAGTTTAGTATTATATTACTTATGGACGACGAGTGCACTGACGACACAGAGGTAGGTACAGCCGTGGCCTACCGTACTGCTTATATATATATAATATACTGTATAATATAATAACGGACCTGGTGGACACTGTCAGCAGACTGCTAAACTAGTATGAAGAAAAAAAAAGCCACCACAGGTATACAATGCAGATGTATGGATAGTATAGTATTATATTACTTATGGACGACGAGTGCACTGACGACACAGAGGTAGGTACAGCCGTGGCCTACCGTACTGCTAGATATATATAAAATAAATATAATATACTGTATAATAAATAATAACGGACCTGGTGGACACTGTCAGCAGACTGCTAAACTAGTATGAAGAAAAAAAAAGCCACCACAGACTAGGGATGAGCGGGTTCGGTTCCTCTGAATCCGAACCCGCCCGAACTTCAGCTTTTTTCCACGGGTCCGAGCAGGCTCGGATCCTCCCGCCTTGCTCGGTTAACCCGAGCACGCCCGAACGTCATCATCCCGCTGTCGGATTCTCGCGAGACTCGGATTCTATATAAGGAGCCGCGCGTCGCCGCCATTTTCACACGTGCATTGAGAGTCATAGGGAGAGGACGTGGCTGGCGTCCTCTCCGTTTAGAGAAGAGAGAGACAGTATTTTGGGGAGCATTATTAGGAGGAGTACTACTATACTGTATACTACTATACTACTTGCTGAAGTGATATTTATAGAGTCATAGGGAGAGGACGTGGCTGGCGTCCTCTCCGTTTAGAGAAGAGAGAGACACAGTATACTATTTTGGGGAGCATTATTAGGAGGAGTACTACTATACTGTATACTACTATACTACTTGCTGAAGTGATATTTATAGAGTCATAGGGAGAGGACGTGGCTGGCGTCCTCTCCGTTTAGAGAAGAGAGAGACATAGTATTTTGGGGAGCATTATTAGGAGGAGTACTACTATACTGTATACTACTCAGACACAGTATTTTGGGGAGCATTATTAGGAGGAGTACTACTATACTGTATACTACTCTACTACTTGCTGAAGTGATATTTATAGAGTCATAGGGAGAGGACGTGGCTGGCGTCCTCTCCGTTTAGAGAAGAGAGAGACACAGTATTTTGGGGAGCATTATTAGGAGGAGTACTACTATACTGTATACTACTATACTACTTGCTGAAGTGATATTTATAGAGTCATAGGGAGAGGACGTGGCTGGCGTCCTCTCCGTTTAGAGAAGAGAGAGAGACACAGTATACTATTTTGGGGAGCATTATTAGGAGGAGTACTACTATACTGTATACTACTATACTACTTGCTGAAGTGATATTTATAGAGTCATAGGGGGAGAGGACGTGGCTGGCGTCCTCTCCGTTTAGAGAAGAGAGAGACACAGTATTTTGGGGAGCATTATTAGGAGGAGTACTACTATACTGTATACTACTCTACTACTTGCTGAAGTGATATTTATAGAGTCATAGGGAGAGGACGTGGCTGGCGTCCTCTCCGTTTAGAGAAGAGAGAGACACAGTATACTATTTTGGGGAGCATTATTAGGAGGAGTACTACTATACTGTATACTACTATACTACTTGCTGAAGTGATATTTATAGAGTCATAGGGGGAGAGGACGTGGCTGGCGTCCTCTCCGTTTAGAGAAGAGAGAGACACAGTATTTTGGGGAGCATTATTAGGAGGAGTACTACTATACTGTATACTACTATACTACTTGCTGAAGTGATATTATAGAGTCATAGGGGGAGAGGACGTGGCTGGCGTCCTCTCCGTTTAGAGAAGAGAGAGACACAGTATTTTGGGGAGCATTATTAGTAAGGAGTACTACTATACTGTATACTACTCAGACACAGTATTTTGGGGAGCATTATTAGGAGGAGTACTACTATACTGTATACTACTCTACTACTTGCTGAAGTGATATTTATAGAGTCATAGGGAGAGGACGTGGCTGGCGTCCTCTCCGTTTAGAGAAGAGAGAGACACAGTATTTTGGGGAGCATTATTAGGAGGAGTACTACTATACTGTATACTACTATACTACTTGCTGAAGTGATATTTATAGATTAGATAGTGTGACTGTAAGTGTATTATCTGACTTGTGGGGGAGACACTGACAGTGGGGAGCAGTTAGAGTCTGAGAGCAGGACTCAGGAGTACATATAACGTACAGTGCACACTTTTGCTGCCAGAGTCAGTGCCACACTGCCATTGTTGTGACCACACTGACCACCAGTATAATAATATATTTTGTGATTGTCTGCTTAGGACTCGGAGTACTAGTTGCAAGTTGCAACGTGACCTGACCACCAGTTTAATAATCAATCACCACCAGTTTAATATATATATAATTGTATATAATATATATATATATATATATATATATATAATATTGTATACCACCTACCCGTGGTTTTTTTTTTTTCTTTCTTCTTTGTACATACTACTATAGTATAGTAGCTTACTGTAGCAGTCTGCGGTGCTGCTGAGCTGACAGTGTCCAGCAGGTCCGTCATCAGTCATCATTACCAATACCTAATAAATATATTATCTACCTGTCCGGCTGCAGTACTAGTGATATTATATATACATACATATATATATTGATTTCATCTCATTATCAATCATCCAGTCTATATTAGCAGCAGACACAGTACGGTAGTCCACGGCTGTAGCTACCTCTGTGTCGGCACTCGGCAGTCCATCCATAATTGTATACTAGTATCCATCCATCTCCATTGTTTACCTGAGGTGCCTTTTAGTTGTGCCTATTAAAATATGGAGAACAAAAATGTTGAGGTTCCAAAAATAGGGAAAGATCAAGATCCACTTCCACCTCGTGCTGAAGCTGCTGCCACTAGTCATGGCCGAGACGATGAAATGCCAGCAACGACGTCTGCCAAGGCCGATGCCCAATGGCATAGTACAGAGCATGTCAAATCCAAAACACCAAATATCAGTAAAAAAAGGACTCCAAAACCTAAAATAAAATTGTCGGAGGAGAAGCGTAAACTTGCCAATATGCCATTTACCACACGGAGTGGCAAGGAACGGCTGAGGCCCTGGCCTATGTTCATGGCTAGTGGTTCAGCTTCACAGGAGGATGGAAGCACTCAGCCTCTCGCTAGAAAACTGAAAAGACTCAAGCTGGCAAAAGCACCGCAAAGAACTGTGCGTTCTTCGAAATCCCAAATCCACAAGGAGAGTCCAATTGTGTCGGTTGCGATGCCTGACCTTCCCAACACTGGACGTGAAGAGCATGCGCCTTCCACCATTTGCACGCCCCCTGCAAGTGCTGGAAGGAGCACCCGCAGTCCAGTTCCTGATAGTCAGATTGAAGATGTCAGTGTTGAAGTACACCAGGGTGAGGAGGATATGGGTGTTGCTGGCGCTGGGGAGGAAATTGACCAGGAGGATTCTGATGGTGAGGTGGTTTGTTTAAGTCAGGCACCCGGGGAGACACCTGTTGTCCGTGGGAGGAATATGGCCGTTGACATGCCTGGTGAAAATACCCAAAAAATCAGCTCTTCAGTGTGGAGGTATTTCATCAGAAATGCGGACAACAGGTGTCAAGCCGTGTGTTGCCTTTGTCAAGCTGTAATAAGTAGGGGTAAGGACGTTAACCACCTCGGAACATCCTCCCTTATACGTCACCTGCAGCGCATTCATAATAAGTCAGTGACAAGTTCAAAAACTTTGGGTGACAGCGGAAGCAGTCCACTGACCAGTAAATCCCTTCCTCTTGTAACCAAGCTCACGCAAACCACCCCACCACCAACTCCCTCAGTGTCAATTTCCTCCTTCCCCAGGAATGCCAATAGTCCTGCAGGCCATGTCACTGGCAATTCTGACGAGTCCTCTCCTGCCTGGGATTCCTCCGATGCATCCTTGCGTGTAACGCCTACTGCTGCTGGCGCTGCTGTAGTTGCTGCTGGGAGTCGATGGTCATCCCAGAGGGGAAGTCGGAAGACCACTTGTACTACTTCCAGTAAGCAATTGACTGTCCAACAGTCCTTTGCGAGGAAGATGAAATATCACAGCAGTCATCCTGCTGCAAAGCGGATAACTGAGGCCTTGACAACTATGCTGGTGTTAGACGTGCGTCCGGTATCCGCCGTTAGTTCACAGGGAACTAGACAATTTCTTGAGGTAGTGTGCCCCCGTTACCAAATACCATCTAGGTTCCACTTCTCTAGGCAGGCGATACCGAAAATGTACACAGACCTCAGAAAAAGACTCACCAGTGTCCTAAAAAATGCAGCTGTACCCAATGTCCACTTAACCACGGACATGTGGACAAGTGGAGCAGGGCAGGGTCAGGACTATATGACTGTGACAGCCCACTGGGTAGATGTATGGACTCCCGCCGCAAGAACAGCAGCGGCGGCACCAGTAGCAGCATCTCGCAAACGCCAACTCTTTCCTAGGCAGGCTACGCTTTGTATCACCGCTTTCCAGAATACGCACACAGCTGAAAACCTCTTACGGCAACTGAGGAAGATCATCGCGGAATGGCTTACCCCAATTGGACTCTCCTGTGGATTTGTGGCATCGGACAACGCCAGCAATGTTGTGTGTGCATTAAATATGGGCAAATTCCAGCATGTCCCATGTTTTGCACATACCTTGAATTTGGTGGTGCAGAATTTTTTAAAAAACGACAGGGGCATGCAAGAGATGCTGTCGGTGGCCAGAAGAATTGCGGGACACTTTCGGCGTACAGGCACCACGTACAGAAGACTGGAGCACCACCAAAAACTACTGAACCTGCCCTGCCATCATCTGAAGCAAGAAGTGGTAACGAGGTGGAATTCAACCCTCTATATGCTTCAGAGGTTGGAGGAGCAGCAAAAGGCCATTCAAGCCTATACAATTGAGCACGATATAGGAGGTGGAATGCACCTGTCTCAAGTGCAGTGGAGAATGATTTCAACGTTGTGCAAGGTTCTGATGCCCTTTGAACTTGCCACACGTGAAGTCAGTTCAGACACTGCCAGCCTGAGTCAGGTCATTCCCCTCATCAGGCTTTTGCAGAAGAAGCTGGAGACATTGAAGGAGGAGCTAACACGGAGCGATTCCGCTAGGCATGTGGGACTTGTGGATGGAGCCCTTAATTCGCTTAACAAGAATTCACGGGTGGTCAATCTGTTGAAATCAGAGCACTACATTTTGGCCACCGTGCTCGATCCTAGATTTAAAGCCTACCTTGGATCTCTCTTTCCGGCAGACACAAGTCTGCTGGGGTTGAAAGACCTGCTGGTGAGAAAATTGTCAAGTCAAGCGGAACGCGACCTGTCAACATCTCCTCCTTCACATTCTCCCGCAACTGGGGGTGCGAGGAAAAGGCTCAGAATTCCGAGCCCACCCGCTGGCGGTGATGCAGGGCAGTCTGGAGCGACTGCTGATGCTGACATCTGGTCCGGACTGAAGGACCTGACAACGATTACGGACATGTCGTCTACTGTCACTGCATATGATTCTCTCAACATTGAAAGAATGGTGGAGGATTATATGAGTGACCACATCCAAGTAGGCACGTCACACAGTCCGTACTTATACTGGCAGGAAAAAGAGGCAATTTGGAGGCCCTTGCACAAACTGGCTTTATTCTACCTAAGTTGCCCTCCCACAAGTGTGTACTCCGAAAGAGTGTTTAGTGCCGCCGCTCACCTTGTCAGCAATCGGCGTACGAGGTTACATCCAGAAAATGTGGAGAAGATGATGTTCATTAAAATGAATTATAATCAATTCCTCCGTGGAGACATTGACCAGCAGCAATTGCCTCCACAAAGTACACAGGGAGCTGAGATGGTGGATTCCAGTGGGGACGAATTGATAATCTGTGAGGAGGGGGATGTACACGGTGATATATCGGAGGATGATGATGAGGTGGACATCTTGCCTCTGTAGAGCCAGTTTGTGCAAGGAGAGATTAATTGCTTCTTTTTTGGTGGGGGTCCAAACCAACCCGTCATTTCAGTCACAGTCGTGTGGCAGACCCTGTCACTGAAATGATGGGTTGGTTAAAGTGTGCATGTCCTGTTTATACAACATAAGGGTGGGTGGGAGGGCCCAAGGACAATTCCATCTTGCACCTCTTTTTTCTTTAATTTTTCTTTGCGTCATGTGCTGTTTGGGGAGGGTTTTTTGGAAGGGACATCCTGCGTGACACTGCAGTGACACTCCTAGATGGGCCCGGTGTTTGTGTAGGCCACTAGGGTCGCTTATCTTACTCACACAGCTACCTCATTGCGCCTCTTTTTTTCTTTGCGTCATGTGCTGTTTGGGGAGGGTTTTTTGGAAGGGACATCCTGCGTGACACTGCAGTGACACTCCTAGATGGGCCCGGTGTTTGTGTCGGCCACTAGGGTCGCTTATCTTACTCACACAGCTACCTCATTGCGCCTCTTTTTTTCTTTGCGTCATGTGCTGTTTGGGGAGGGTTTTTTGGAAGGGACATCCTGCGTGACAATGCAGTGACACTCCTAGATGGGCCCGGTGTTTGTGTCGGCCACTAGGGTCGCTTATCTTACTCACACAGCTACCTCATTGCGCCTCTTTTTTTCTTTGCGTCATGTGCTGTTTGGGGAGTGTTTTTTGGAAGGGACATCCTGCGTGACACTGCAGTGCCACTCCTAGATGGGCCCGGTGTTTGTGTCGGCCACTAGGGTCGCTTATCTTACTCACACAGCTACCTCATTGCGCCTCTTTTTTTCTTTGCGTCATGTGCTGTTTGGGGAGGGTTTTTTGGAAGGGACATCCTGCGTGACACTGCAGTGACACTCCTAGATGGGCCCGGTGTTTGTGTCGGCCACTAGGGTCGCTTATCTTACTCACACAGCTACCTCATTGCGCCTCTTTTTTTCTTTGCGTCATGTGCTGTTTGGGGAGGGTTTTTTGGAAGGGACATCCTGCGTGACACTGCAGTGACACTCCTAGATGGGCCCGGTGTTTGTGTCGGCCACTAGGGTCGCTTATCTTACTCACACAGCTACCTCATTGCGCCTCTTTTTTTCTTTGCGTCATGTGCTGTTTGGGGAGGGTTTTTTGGAAGGGACATCCTGCGTGACACTGCAGTGACACTCCTAGATGGGCCCGGTGTTTGTGTCGGCCACTAGGGTCGCTTATCTTACTCACACAGCTACCTCATTGCGCCTCTTTTTTTCTTTGCGTCATGTGCTGTTTGGGGAGGGTTTTTTGGAAGGGACATCCTGCGTGACACTGCAGTGACACTCCTAGATGGGCCCGGTGTTTGTGTCGGCCACTAGGGTCGCTTATCTTACTCACACAGCTACCTCATTGCGCCTCTTTTTTTCTTTGCATCATGTGCTGTTTGGGGAGGGTTTTTTGGAAGGGACATCCTGCGTGACACTGCAGTGACACTCCTAGATGGGCCCGGTGTTTGTGTCGGCCACTAGGGTCGCTTATCTTACTCACACAGCTACCTCATTGCGTCCTCTTTTTTTCTTTGCGTCATGTGCTGTTTGGGGAGGGTTTTTTGGAAGGGACATCCTGCGTGACACTGCAGTGACACTCCTAGATGGGCCCGGTGTTTGTGTCGGCCACTAGGGTCGCTTATCTTACTCACACAGCTACCTCATTGCGCCTCTTTTTTTCTTTGCGTCATGTGCTGTTTGGGGAGTATTTTTTTGAAGGGCCATCCTGCGTGACACTGCAGTGACACTCCGAGATGGGCCCGGTGTTTGTGTCGGCCACTAGGGTCGCTTAGCTTAGTCATCCAGCGACCTAGGTGCAAATTTTAGGACTAAAAATAATATTGTGAGGTGTGAGGTATTCAGAATAGACTGAAAATGAGTGTAAATTATGTTTTTTGAGGTTAATAATACTTTGGGATCAAAATGACCCCCAAATTCTATGATTTAAGCTGTTTTTTAGTGTTTTTTGAAAAAAACACCCGAATCCAAAACACACCCGAATCCGACAAAAAAAATTCGGTGAGGTTTTGTCAAAACGCGGTCGTACCCAAAACACGGCCGCGGAACCGAACCCAAAACCAAAACACAAAACCCGAAAAATTTCCGGCGCTCATCTCTACCACAGACAGGAGTGTTTTTCAGGCAGAAAAACGTATACTGGACTGGTGGTCACTGTCAGCAAAACTGTGCACTGTACTCCTGCTATAACTGCTCCCCAGTCCCCACAATTAGGCAGTGTGAGCAGTGCACTCAGCACAGATATATCATGCAGCAGTGCAGCACACTGAGTGAGCACAGATATGGTGGAGCGTTTTTTTCAGGCAGAGAAACAAACAAAGGATTAAACTCACTGGTGGTATAATCAAAACCCTGCACTGTACTCCCTAACAGCTGCTCCCCGTCCCCAATCCTCCCCACAATTATAAGTAAGTCACTCAGTCTTTATACTCAGTCTTTTTCTACTATAACGGAGAGGACGCCAGCCACGTCCTCTCCCTATCAATCTCAATGCACGTGTGAAAATGGCGGCGACGCGCGGCTCCTTATATAGAAATCCGAATCTCGCGAGAATCTGACAGCGGGATGATGACGTTCAGGCGCGCTCGGGTTAACCGAGCAAGGCGGGAGGATCCGAGTTGCTCGGACCCGTGAAAAAAAAGGTGAAGTTCGGGCGGGTTCGGATACCGAGGATCCGAACCCGCTCATCACTAATAAAAACAGCTAAGATCGCGTAATTCTGACCTGGTTATGGCCCTCATTCTGAGTTGTTCGCTCGCTAGCTGCTTTTAGCAGCATTGCGCACGCTAAGCCGCCGCCCTCTGGGAGTGTATCTTAGCTTAGCAGAATTGCGAACGAAAGATTAGCAGAATTGCGAATAGAGGCCCTCATTCCGAGTTGATCGGTCGCAAGGCGAATTTAGCAGAGTTACACACGCTAAGCCGCCGCCTACTGGGAGTGTATCTTAGCATCTTAAAATTGCGACCGATGTATTCGCAATATTGCGATCACAAACTACTTAGCAGTTTTAGAGTAGCTCCACACTTACTCTGCCTGTGCGATCAGTTCAGTGCTTGTCGTTCCTGGTTTGACGTCACAAACACACCCAGCGTTCGCCCAACCACTCCCCCGTTTCTCCGGCCACTCCTGCGTTTTTTCTGGAAACGGTAGCGTTTTCAGCCACACGCCCATAAAACGCCGTGTTTCCGCCCAGTAACACCCATTTCCTGTCAATCACATTACGATCGCCGGAGCGATGAAAAAGCCGTGAGTAAAAATACTATCTTCATTGTTAAATTACTTGGCGCAGTCGCAGTGCGAATATTGCGCATGCGTACTAAGCGGATTTTCATTGCGATGCGATGAAAAATACCGAGCGAACGACTCGGAATGAGGGCCAGAAATTTCTTTGCAGTTTCTGAGTAGCTCGAGACCTACTCCTACACTGCGATCAGTTCAGTCAGTTTCGTTCCTGGTTTGACGTCACAAACACACCCAGCGTTCGCCCAGCCACTCCCCCGTTTCTCCAGACACTCCCGCGTTTTTCCCTGACACGCCTGCGTTTTTACGCACACACCCAGAAAACGGTCAGTTTCCGCCCAGAAACACCCACTTCCTGTCAATCACACTCCGATCACCAGAACGATGAAAAATCTTCGTTAAGCCGTGAGTAAAATACCAAACTTTTGTGCTAATTTACTTGGCGCAGACGCACTGCAAACATTGCGCATGCGCAGTTTGCGACTTACCGCACCGATGCGAAGTAAAAGAACGAGCGAACAACTCGGAATGAGGGCCTATGTTCCTACATTATGATTACCATAAATAATATTAATTTCCTGTGTGAAATTGCACCTGAAACCATGAGGGAGGGACTTACATGAAATCCAAAATACGTAAGGTTCGGTTTTTATATCGGAGGTCCACACTTGGCAGGATGACCCGTCCCGGGCCTCAGTTTGACATGGAACCCCAAAGTGACCTGCGACGGTTTGACTTGAAACTGCAAAGTTTGGGTGTGCTCGTTTTCAGCAAAACTGAACCGCTTGTCTCTATAATATGATAATGCCGCACATTGTGACAATAATGCTCTGACCCTTTGAAAAGAGAGCCCTAAATTATCTATTTCTATAATTTATACATACCGGAGTTTATGTAGGGTGAGTACCACAAAGAGAAAGGTGGGAAGGGGCCTTCTAACGTAGGGGAGGAGTTGTTGGCTGTTTTCAAGACATTTTTAAAAGTAATTGCTACCAAATAACAAATGTGTTTGCGCCTAAAAGAAATGGGCACAAGTAGGACATATAAGGTGGTATTCAAATGATATATCACACCCAATCTCCTTTCTAAAGTGATCTCCGTTATCTCGCCCTTAGTAATCAGGTTTACCTGCGTAAAGGGTTGGGTGTCCTTGCTACCCCAGGGGTAGAGAGCTGAAATGATTATACCGTGCCCATCAGCAGAAAGAGAAGAGGTGAGGAAGGGGGTGAAAATACTTGAATACCGCCCTTAATTATGCTGCCTATATAATCCAGTGTTAAAGCTTTAGCAATGGATCACATAGGCGCTGCAACATTATAGGCCCTTCTTGAGCCTCATACAGTACCTGCATGGACAAGTAGCCACCTATATGATCTGGCAGGTAGGACATAGGTGTATGTGCAGAGCCGTAACTAGACTTTTTGATGTCTTGTGCCAGAAGGGTCAGGGTAGGAGACAGAAGCAGTCAGGAGATGCTGGGCTTCAAAAAGGGGGGAAACTGCAAGTGAAAGTAATTAAAATAGATAATTGACAAGTGCTGCCTGCAGCGCTATGTGCGGTGCACACTCCGCACAAACCTAGTGACGGCTCTGTGTACGTGACATAAAACTGGCATAAGCCGTGTGCATATGCGGCTGACAGTAACTTGCTGCTTGCGTACTGTATATAAATTATATGGGTGTATACAGTATGTGCTATTCTTACATACGGCTTTCTTGAGTGTGAGTTACAACCAATTTGCTCTGTTTCAGGCCCGTAGTTGTGTCCTCTCCTGGGTGTCTGTTCTTTTTGACCTATCGCCTTTTTTATATACACAGTTATGAATTGCAGTAGTTTTGCTGTATATAATATAGCGCAGTTTGGGCTTTGCTACTTAGAGAAAGCCATGTGTACCAGTTATATGACTAGTTGCTAGCATACATGCACTTAGCACCCTCAAGCAGAAGCCTTCCCCTACTTTTATGCAGATTGCTAAATCGTGTTCTTATCCGTGGAAGAAATGATCACACGCCGTATACGTGGCGACTTGCTCCTTGCACTCTGATAGGAAGGATTATGCCGGCCTGAGTTATTTTTTTGAAGTGCTGGTAATGGGTTCCCTATTCACACACACTTCTTTGATGTTCTAAAATTCTACTTTTATCTCTTTTTTTTTTTGTATTCTTCCCTTTCAGCATCCAGATCCTTGGAAGTCTATTCGATGACTTTAATGTTAATGCCTTTTTTTTTTTTTTTATGTTTTAATGCTTTAAATGTGCTGTAAATGGCCGACCTTCCAGCTGAGCCCTTTATTGACACATATAAAAGAAGAAGACCACGGATAAAAGGTTGTAGATTAGTGATAGGACAATCCTTCAACATTATTTTTCAATATTTTTATTAATTTGACGTGGGTTTCATCTCCTCTGTGTCACAAACCGATCTGCTAACTGTACGGTATGTCATATTCCAGGTAGCCGTCGAGTTGGTTAGACCCCAACATACAGTAAGTGTACTATAAGTCACTCTTCATATTACAGCTACATGGGAACATGGCAAATACATACCCAAACGCTTAAGTATATAGCGCAGCTTATGCCGATATGATTTACAATTGGAACAACAGTAATAGAACAAAACTGGGTAATAATAACAGACAGTCATAGAGGTAGGAAGACCGATGTATTAACCTGGAGAAGGCATAAGGAAGGGATAAATCAGTGATAAGTGCAATGTGATAAACGCACCAGCCAATCAGCTCCTAACTGTCAATTTACATATTGGGGCTGATTGGCTGGTGCGTTATCACCTTGCACTTATCACTGGTTAATCACTTCCTTATGCCTTCTCCAGGTTAATACATCTGCCCCAAAACATGTTCATCTAAAAGCCTATAGAGATTTTATTATCATGTTACTTTATGGGGCAGAACGGTTTTCTGCAGTGTCTTTCAGTGGATGACGTCATGGCCAGGTTCTAGACAGGATGGTGGGTCTAGATGACGATTGTACCGATCCCTTCCCATCGCTATGTTATGGAGAATCAACTGCACAGAAATGACTAAAACGTTATAAGGGTTATTCTGAGTTGCATGCAGCGGCGTCTGTGTTTTTTGACGGTCTCGCATCTGTGACTTCATACAGATGCCGCTACAAGCCCACTGCCGATGTACAGCCGCGCATCTGAATGTGCAAAGACTGAGTTGTGTGTTTTGAACATCTTTAGATGGTCAAATAACACTTGGTGCATCTTAAGGCGCAACCATCGATGGCACCATTGAAACTTACCCCTGCCCCATTCTAGAATGTATATTCCCTGTCAGACTATGGCCCCTGATGTGAGGGTGTGCATCTGAGCTCGCAACCACTACAGTGACACACCCACGGCACTTCCGTAACGCAGCCATAAGATGCGTCCACTAAGCCGCCTCCCTGTCACCGCTGAGGAACGCCTAACACATTTCTATTTCTAAGCCACGCAACTCAACAGCATCTGCGCCTCTGTGATCCCAAACTCTGGTGCATGCGCAGTGTGACTCAGATGCACGCACGCAAGAAATAAATCCCTCAATGGCGTCCGACATCGGTGGTGCATTCATTTGTTTCTCTGATTAATCATTAATGCACTGTGTCTCCAGAGTAATATCCATAAAGAAAGGGATCTTTTCTGCTCCTCTATCAGGTATTTATGCCCTTATTTATCAATGAGTGATAAATTGCACCAGCCAATCAGCTCCTAACTGCCACGTGTTTGAAAAAAATACAGTTAGGAGCTGATTGGTGGTACCATTTATCACTCACGGTGAAATTTATCACTCATTGATAAATAAGGCCATTAGTCTGAGCTGAGACTTATCGCATCCCAAAAATGTCATTGTCTTCAAGGACTGCCAACATGTTATAAAATGGTAAATCAAACTGGAACCAACCCCTGGCTCACGTGATGCCAAGCTAATACCCATTTCACATTGCACAAATAACCCGGTATCGTCCCGGTATATCGCCGGGTCAACGCGGGTCACTGTGCGATGTGAAAGGGCCCATGGAGAATTCCCGGGTCACCTGACCCACTAATTCAACCCGGGTTATAAGAAGGGTTATTCTCTGGTTGAATACCGGGTCAGGTGCAGTGTAAACGGGTTGCTGGGTAGTTGCGACCCAGGACCCGTTCACTCCATAGGGAGAGGTGGTGCGGAGAAGAGCTCATCTTCCGGCTCCGCCTCCCACCACTATGGCAACCCCACGCAGCATATTGCCGGGTCAGGGAGCCAGATCTTAGGGTCCAATGCCCACCCAGGAAGGACCCGTTTCCAATTCCCGGGTGGGATTCGGCTTTGGAGATGTGAAAGGGACTTTAATCGCAAATCCTATCACCTTCACATTGATTAGATGTTGATCAGGACGATACATTGCCAGCGTGAGTTAACAGTTGCCACTGGTAACGTCAACTGGACAACGTCTGCTCCATCTCTGGAGTAATCTACAATGACTGATGCCAGTAACAATAGTTCTCGCCAAACAGCTAATTTATAGGGAATACAACGCAGCTCCTTTCGTTTGCTTATCAAGCTGTACATATATTTATATTTGTAAGTGGCATTAGTAGCTCTTTATGAGGCGTCTTGTTCAATGGTCTCTTAAGCAATAAAAGTGTTATGATGTATTTTACCATAGCGACCTGGGGCTTTAAGTTAATTAGACCCCCCTCCCCCCCTCGATATGCAACCGCGACAGAAGGCCATAAAATTAGATAAGAACCCTATAAAGATAGGACTTGCAGCCACCATAACTCCTGCTAATCCGTCTTAGAGACGGCGTTACTTCCGGCCTCAGGAACATCTGCAGCGCCTCTTGGAAAACGTGACAGATTCTTTTACATTGCAATGATATATATATAACCCTTTGAATGCTGAATACATCAGCCCAGGGCTACGGGGCAACTGAAGGGTTAATCAATCAGGGTCTTTATCGTGTGTGTGTGTGTGTGTGTGTGTGTGTGTGTGTGTGTGTGTGTGTGTGTGTGTGTGTGTGTGTGTGACTGAAATAGCTCAGGTCATTTTGGTATTCATGGAGAGCATCTCTGCAGCCAAAGGGATGACAACAAAATCATGAACACATTCGGGGGGGGGGAAAGAAGAGAAGAACAGCCAGAAAGCAACAATCCGCTGCCTCCAAAGGACCAGGCCCGCTCCAGCCGTTGTGTAAAGATGCTGCTAATGAGACAGAGGAGGATTACTCTGTGTCGGGAAACTGCAATCATTAGGTGGCCACAAAGTGTTCCAAAAATATGAAAAAATAAAAAATGATGGCTGCTCACCCTGGAGAGCTTCCTTTCAGAGGAAGATTATCATTCCCTGAGAGGAGCTAAGGGGTGTTTAATGAGTGTCTGACAGGCAGCACCAAGGATGCATAATGTAAGCGGAGAGATCAGGAATCTGTTCTGTGGATTCATTTACTGGATATGTCATAATCTCCCCGATTGTCACTTGTCCCACTGGGGCTGACATGTATTCTAGTCAACAACTTACACCAACGAGGCGTGCCGCTAACAGATAAAGAATTACTGTTTATATATGTCCTACTGATATAACTACAGATGCGCACGGACAACCGTATTTTGGTTTGGGTTCAAACTTATCCTCATGTTTTGGCAAAACCACCTTCAAGTGTTTTGGTTCGGATTCTGTTTAAAATCGATTTTAAAAAACGATAATTGTTTTGTAAAAAAAAGTTGATAAAAACAGCTAAAATCATGTAATTTTTGCAATCCAAAATTTGGAATAAAAATCCGAACAGCATAAACCTCCTAATGATAATCTGTGGACCCCTTATTCAAAAGTAAAGCATTCAGTACCTTTAATACCAAGAAATAATGACACGGAGACTTGAATTTGGCAGAAAATTGTTAGCTATTTATTGTACCCTAACCATTAGCAAACCTGTAAATTGAAAATTTTAGTTAACATGCCGATTCAGCCGGCATATGGTGGCAGAAAAAAGAACGGCTCTATTAAACTGACGCTAACCTTAAAACATTAAAATTCAAAACTATCCCAATTTAAACACAAACTATAAAATAGGTAATAGGTGCCCGACTCATACCCCCACGGTGACTACCCACATGGATGGGTGATGCCGCTGCCCCCGGACGGGTGGTCGAGCGGCCTTAAAAGTCAATGGAGGTGAGTGCACCTAAACCACACCAAACTGTAAATCACTGCAACTAACAAGACAAACTACAACCTGCCGTTCTTTTCCGCCAACAGCGAAAGACTCCTCCCCAGAGTCTTCGCACCGCCACCATAACCTCAACCTAACTCCTGCAACACTAGAAACAGATCCTCCAGGAAAAGCATCATCCCCTCATTGGACAGATGCACACCATCAGGCCGAAAAAAGTGACTGTCTCGAAACCGAATCCTAGGGTGGCGAACCACTTTGCCTCCGTGGGCCAACACCCACTTCGCCACCGCCCCATTCACCTTTTGCCTGGCCTCATCAATCAGGCGACCGTCCGCCACACCTCGCCAACTCAACTTTGGCACCATCATAGAGAACACCAAGACACAATTGGTCCACGCTGCGGCCACACTGGCCAGATCCTTCATCATGGCCCACCGCAGCTCCAAAGATGTCCTCTTCCCAGGTCGTTGCCACCTAAATGGACAACCAGCACCCTAGGGACTCCATGCTCGCTGACCTGACTGACTAATCTACTCTTCAGATCTTTCCACATCATCCCCCGCCAACCAAGCCAATGAACGCCATGAGCCCTAGGAAACATCTGCGCCCCCTCCGAGGCCAAAAACCTGGCTGCCCAGTACACATAAGAGTGGCCAACCACCCAGACTGCCAAATCATCGTCTACCCAACATGAAGAGAAGGAAAGGGGTAAAAATTCGGTTAATAAGAATCTAAAGCAGTTTATTAAATGCATTAACCTGAAGGATCTGACAAAAGAAAAATGGATTTTCGTGTCTTGCAGAAGTAACGGCCTAGCCGATCTGCACAAGCTTCCAGCCAATTTGAAGCAGAACATAAACACACAATGGGAAAAATAAAAATAAAATAATAAAATAAACGGGGGGGGGGGGGCTATAAAATGGGAAAAACATGTAAGAACTCAGCTGGAGGTGAAAACGTAACAACCTGCTGAGGGACTTTGATTAGAACTGATCAGCCGAATTGTAGATTAGAATTCAGTCCATCAAGTCAGGCAAAAAATCGCAAAAGAACTCCAGACCCCCGCTGCCAGCAGCGGCGAGTAGCTAATCCCTGAGTAGGATAAACAGGGGAGACAAACAGACACACAACACAAGGACGTACTGAACTTTACAACAGGTCTTATACAACTACAAATAAACAAAACCATATTCAAGCAAACATATCATGCAACGGGGCGAATATATCGTCTGTAACTCGACGACTTCCATCGCCCCACCGCCTGGATTTCAGCCACGGAAAACCCTGCCGACGCAGCAGGCGTCGCAGCCCCGATGCGGAAGGAATGCGTCCCGAAAGCAGCGGGTGGAAGGCCCAAGCTCGCCAGACAGCGACCCAGCATCCAACGAACTGATATTTCGTCACTGGCAGACCGTCATAATGCAGCAACCACGACCCCCGACCATCGGGCCGCACTGCCGCATATTGTACTGCCAACCTCACTGGGCAAATGCTCTCCTCCAGCGCCGAAACCAAGGTGACCCATCGACCTCTACCTACTTGGTCCGTCTTAGAGCAACGCAATCTGCACAGCAAGGACCTCTCACCCACCACCACGTCCTCGAGAAGCATGCGCGAATCTGCTCGCTTAGATGGCGCCACCAGCTCTGAAACCCGAAAGGCACCGTGATAAGCCATTGAGAACGCCAAACGGAACAGCAGCGACTCAAAAATAGACGACGCGATACTGCCAACCGCCATGATGACAGCCGGAAGCAAGGCCGCATCAATGGGCCGCCTCCTATCAGGCGGCGTTGGCGCCACGCGCACCCACCCCTTCATCGCCTTAAGCAGAATCCCGCTCTTTGTCACGTCAGGGACACCCTTGATTTTGTTAAAGCACGAAATACCAGCTAAGTACCGGGATACCACCGCTCTGGACCTACCCGTAACAAACAGCTGCCAAATAAAATAAAGCATCATCCGATGCCCGCTCTTACCTTGTTGACTTCGTCCTCGGACAAACTCCTCCCACTCGCTCCAAGCTTGTCCGTAAGCCTTGAGCGTGTTCGGAGCGACTGACCGCATCGCTAGACCCTCCAGTCCGGCCCGATCACCTGCCAGACATAACCGGGACATTGAAACCCTTGCTCATCGGCCTCGGGTGCCAACAAACAAAACCTCTCCCACTGACCTCGTGACAACGCGTCGGCAATTCCGTTCTCCAGACCAGGCACATGCTGCGCGCAGAACCACACATTTAATTTCCTTTGCAAGCATGTCAACAGCAACTGCCCCAGCACCCTCAGGACCACCAGCGACTTCGCCCTCTGGTTATTTATCGCACGCACCACGCCCAGATTGTCACATCTAAACAAGATGCTGCGATGCGCCAGCCGATCGCCCCAAACCTCCAGCGCCACCATAATGGGGAAAAGCTCCAGCAGCAAAAGGTCCTTAGTTAAACCCTCGCGATGCCATTCCGCCGGCCACAAGGCCGCGCACCAAGATCCCTCAAGGTAGCAACCGAACCCAGAGGAACCCGCCGCGTCGGTAAACAGCTGCAGCCCAGCGCTGTCGACTGTTGGGGCCTGCCAGATACACACCCCGTTGAAGTCCTCCAGGAACGAGGCCCATACTGCCAAATCCCTCTTAATCTCGGAGGACAAGCGAATGAAATGATGCGGCCTGGCACACCCCGCAGTCGCCCTCTCCAGCTTCCGGCAGAAAACCATGCCCATCGGGATTACCCGACAAGCAAAGTTCAAAAGGCCCAGCAAGGACTGTGCCTGCCGCAGCGTGACTTTGCGTGACCTTACGAACCGGCAGATAGCCTCGCGGAGCTTCGCAACCTTGTCCGGAGGCAGTCGACACGATCCCGCCACCGTGTCGATTTCTATCCCCAAGAATGACAAATAGGAGACCGGCCCCTCCGTTTTATCCTCGGCCACAGGAACGCCAAAGTGAAAAAACAGAGCTCGGATGCTAAACAGCAAGTCACCGCAGCGTGGCGAATTCGCCGGACCCACACACAGGAAGTCATCGAGGTAATGGGCGACTCCGTGACCCCCTGATCAAGACTCCACGCACCAATGTAAGAATGTGCTAAACTGTTCGAAAAACGAGCAGGAAACGGAACATCCCATCGGCAAACATTTGTCGATGAAGTACTCCGCTCCAATCCGAAAACCCAGAAAACGGAATGAGTCCGGATGCAACGGCAGCAACCGAAACGCGGTTTCCACATCGATCTTAGCCATCAGGGCCCCAGGGCCGTAACTACGGACCAACTCTAGCGCCTCGTCAAACGACTGATACACCCCGGAGCAATGAGCCGGCGGTATCGCGTCGTTGACCGACGACCCCGACGGGTAAGAAAGATGCTGAATGAGCCTAAAAGCACCTGGAGTCTTCTTGGGAACTACCCCCACTGGGGAGATGACCAAGTCATCCACCGGGGGTGAGATAAACGGTCCCTCCATCCTACCCAGCCGTACCTCCTTATCCACTTTCTCCCGCAGAACCGACGGCAAGGCACGAGCAGACTGGAGATTCCGTTGGGCCCGGACCGAAACCTTGCTCGCAACAGGCTAGCGAAAACCAAACTGAAAACCGTGAAACAAAAACTGAGCGTCCGCCTTATTAGGAATGGATACCAATCCAACCACTTGGCCATTGTATCCAAATTAATTGGCGTTGGTGCCCTGCGGAGCGCTCCCGCTCGCGCCAGGTCTTGGGTAACTTTGCTTACCCCGCGCACCCTGGCGACTGCCTTTAAAACAGGTAGAGGCTGGGTGGGAGCCGCCACATTGCAAGCACAAATGTCGAAACCGACACTGCTTGCTGAAGGAACAGGACGCATTGTTAAATGCGAAGCACTTCCCTTTTGCGGCGGCCTGCTCCCCCCCACGGACGGCCAACCTACCTGTCTTGCCCGATCCGCCGTCCGCGCCGGTCCCTTGGGCGGACGACCCTGCGCGGTGCCCGTCCGCCCCCGGATTCCGGGGCTCCCTAGCAGGTTGAGAAGCCCGGGTGACTTGGAGCCAGACTTCCACGTCCTTGCAACCAAAGTCAATCACCTGCAAGCAGTCCTGTTTCTCCCGGAAGTTCTCGTCATACATCCGCCATTCGATGCCTGACGATGTGCGCTGCATATCGTGTATTAAGTGCAGGTATCTAATGACGTTCATATGTTCGTCAGGCCTATCTTCTAGGTAACAAGCCTCGAAGACACAAAAACCGGCCAGCCAGTTGTCGAAGGTACGGAAAGCCTCGGCCCCGATGCCCTTCTTCGCTGACGCCAACTTATAGTCCTTCTTTGCGTCCTTCGTCAAGACGAACATATCAACGTAATCGCCCCTGCAGATCTTCCTACGGCAGCTATCCCGCAGTCCCCGCATCACGGCAGTGTAATCGCAGTGGACTACCCCAGGCAAATCGCGGTGCTTCTTGGCCCTGCGAGCGTCCTCGCTAAGCCGCTTACGTCTCTTCTGCCTCTCCTGCTGACCCGCCGCCCTCTTAGCGTATTTTGTCGCGCACTTTTTCGCCCTAGTCGTGCTACTGACTTCGGACGCCGGCGACGACAGGGAAGAAGAAGAGGAAGAGCTGCGAGAACTAGAGCGCGTGCTGGAGCCCGACACCGACTGCTCAACCTCACTTGATGCTGTCGACTGCTCGGACAGGGAATCCTCCGGTGTGGCCACTGCAACATCCTCTTCCTCGCTCCCCACCATCTCAACTTCGCCGCGATCACCTGATGTAGAAGACGGAGCAAAGGACCCAGAAACCAATCGAGGCGCAAGCCTAGAACCCCGGGGCGAAGGCGTCCCCACTTCGCGCCCTTGCTCTTCCCGCACGGAACAACGACCTAGCTGCGCCGCGCCGCCCCCAGCTCGTGGCAAGCGCGAGCAACTCGCTGCGCCGCCGACCCCGGCCGCGCACCGGACCCGCTTGCTACTGCGTGCGTGCCGGAACGCCTTGCCACCCCTGGGGATGCAGCAGCGGCCAGCGGACCCAATGCCACCACCACCGTTGACAGGGCCAATGCCAGTTCTCCGGAGGGGTCCTGACCACCCCAAAACTCACTGCCGGCACCCGTGGGAGCCCCCGCAGATGCCGGCGCGCGCCTCCCTGCTCGTCGCCCGACAGGCGCCAACAGGGGGCCCGATGCCCGAAGCCCAGACTGGCCCGATGGGGAACCGGCAGCGCCCCTGACCATCAGCGGCCCTGTCCCCCACCAGTGCCTGCCTTTCACTGCCAGCGCTGCTTCCACTGTCTGACCCCCCGCGCGCACCCTCCCCCCGCAGGCCGGAGCTCCCTCCGCCCGCTGGGAGGGCACCGCGGCGGGACTCCCTGCTGCCCTGCTCGATTCTGCTGCGCCCCCCCCCCCCCCGCCGCCGCTCCCCGCCGGACTCCGGCTGCAAGGGAGGCAGCAGGGGAGACAAGGACACCAGCGGCGCCGCTGCGCGCACACGTGTGCGAACGGCGCCACCTGTGGAGAGCGCGGGCGCGCGCGTACCCTGCGCGCGCGGCCTGCCGCTTCCCGCCACTACCCCTCCTTCAGTGTCTGCAGGGATAACTGTCGGACGAGACCCCGCGACAGGCCTCGTCCGACTTGCCACCGCCGGCCGCCCGCTCTGCCCCCCTCGCCTGGCACCGCCTCTCGGCCGCGACAAGGGGGAAGAGAAGGGGGACGAAACGGCAGCCTCCGTCGGCCGCCCAACGTGGCGCACATGCGCGCGCCCGCGGGCGCCTGAACGAAGCCCCGAAGCCGCTAACACTGCACCCGGAGGTGAGGGCCAATGCCCGTCCACCTCCGGGCGTCCTGCCTGTGCCCCCAGCCCTCCTCGCCGCAAGACCGGCCAGGCAAGACCGGCCCGGAACCCAGCGGCAATGAGGACCGGGTCCGCCGCGCCCCGTCCGCACCAGCGCCCGCGTAGGCCCCAGAAGACGGGAAGCCGTCAGCAGCGCCCGCCAGCCCGTCCTCGGGCCCAGACCCACCGCCTGATGAGCGGTAACGGGCTGGGGTCCCGGCGTTACGGCGAGGTCGAGATGCGGCTATCACAGACAGAGTATAACTTTGAAGGGTAGTGGTAATAACGAAGCTATAGCAAACAAGGCTAACAATGTGGAATCTCTGCTATGCAGCACTCACCAAAGACAATTCAGCAGCAAGAGAGACCAAGCTGGCCTAGCATTCCCTATATATATTGACCCTCCCCTCTCACCATGGGCTGTACTTTCCTCACAGCTAGGTCCACCCCTCACAGGAGGTTTAACTCTCTCTATTCCTATGCAGTCATTTCGCTCTCCGGATGATACGAACCGGGACTCAGGTTGAAGTTGATCTCCTTTGGAGATATGGGCTGGGTGTTTGGTGGCTTTTTTCAGGTGTCTCCACAAAACATGGTATTAAAACCTGGACTTGGCATAGACAAGTCATTGCTGTCTACTGCCATAACACCTGTTCCGCAGTAGAAACTTGGGTGGTACAGCATGTAATGTGCTTCTTCCTGTTCTCTTTGGGGCTCTGTATGTGTAGGGCGTAGAGTCCATGTTTTTACATGCCTGTGACACATTTCTCAAGTACACATGTGCAAGAAATCCCTATGTACAGATTACATTATTTCCATGTCTGTATCTTCCCGTTGCGCTTTTTGGTCTTGGGTTTCAGGACAGGCAGGGAAGGGGCATTTTAACAAAGGTCCAGTAGAGTGAAGATGTGTTAACATACGCGCGCTCTACGTAGGGCTAGACACAGATGTCTTTATGCCTACCTGGAGGGGTAACTGTTGGGGGCGCTCTACCCTAGGACACAAGGTCTCTGCTGATGTTCATTACCATGGCAGTAAAAAAAGAAATGTTTTAAATCAGTAAATTAAAAATGACCCCTCCCCCCATCAGCACTGGCTTCAGCAATTTTGGAACATCCAGCGCAGGGGCCCCACCAGCAGAAGCTGCATCCCGCTCCATTTTATGACATACTGGACTGGCCACTTTGTAACAGGGACACCAGCAGATTGTGCTCCACCAGTCATAGTGACACACAGCCCCAGCCTGTTATTCAAAGGGCTAATTTCCCTATGGGACTTGGACCCACCAAAATTGCAGCCCACCTCTAGGAAAAACCAAGTCATTGTAATTGGCTAATTGTATGTACCTCCCTACTTCGAGGGACTAAGGGGGGGAGCAGTGTCCGCCCTGCGGGGTCTGAGCCACTATCTCCGCTGACAGGACACTGAGCTCCTGAAGGGATCAAATGTTCCCCGCCACAGGAGATCGCTCACCCCAGCAGCATGCCACCACCACCCCCTTACAGAGCCAGAAGATCGGTGGTGAGTTAGTCACCGGCCCCCCTGGCAAGCGGGGAGCCGGTGTGAAGATGGCGGCAATAGGGTATGGAGTGCAGTACTAACTGCGCTTCGGGGCTCAGCGGTACATATTGCGGCGCTGTGAGGGACGCCCTGAGCCAGCGCCTACACCCTACACTGTCCAGCAAGCCTGTCTGGGTCCCAGGATCGCTGCCAGCACAATTCCTCAGGCCAGTATAAACTACAGGAGAGCGGGAAGCAGCGCCATGAAAGGGGGCGGAGCTTCTCAGAGCGGACCCAGCCGCGTACAGCACCATCTTCCTGTCTGCAGAAGCGCTGACAGGGAGAGCTGTCCCTCCAAGTCAACTCCAGCTATCTTGTACGGTACCAGGGGGTTGTAGAAGGGAGGGGGAGGCTGTGTAAAGTCTGTGTAGTCTATTAAGGTACACAGACAGCGCTGGTAGTGTCATTAGTTCTACCTTAAAATGCGCTGTGTGTGTGTTGGCTCCAATCTCTGTGTCTCTCTGTGGCATACTTGGGGGGAAACTGTGTCTGACATTTCCGTGTGTGTGTGTGTGTGTGTGTGTGTGTGTGTGTGTGTGTGTGTGTTAATATCTCACATAGCCATGTCTAGGGAATCTGTGTCATATGCTGCAGAAGATATTTCCTCTCAGGAGGGATCCATTCCATGTACACAGGATTGTAATGCCCTATTGTTGAAGCTAATACTGAGACTGACACTCAGGTGTTGAAGAACTCTATGGCAGTTTGGTCAGGCTCTGCCCCTATTCCTGCAAAATCCCCTAGTATGTTCCCACAGAAACATGCACTTGCCCAAATTATGCAAGATGATATGGATACCGATTCTGATACTTCAGACGGTGATGGGGACGTGCTGAGGGGGGTGGCATCACTTGCAAAGGGGGGTGCAGCTCATGAAGAGGCCATTAGAGATGTGTTAAATATTAATGACACTACATCTGAGCAGGTTGAGGAGGCTTACTTCACTGACAATAATAAAGCCTCGCTAACCTTTCCCGTGTCTAAAGAATTAAAAGCTATATTTGAAAAATCCTGGGAAAACCCGGAGAAAAAATTCCAGATCCCAAAAAGAGTTCTGGTTGCTTTTCCCTTCCCTGAGGAAGTCAGGAAAAAAAGGGAAAACCCACCAACTGTTGACGCATCTGTCTCCAGACTGTCTAAAAAGGTGGTTTTACCTGTCCCTGGATCTACCGCTTTAAAAGAACGGGCTGATCGTAAGATTGACACTACGCTCAAATTCATTTACACTGCTTCAGGAGTGGCGTTAAGGCCCACCATTGCCTGTGCATGGATTTCTAAAGCCATAGTAAAGTGGTCAGGCACATTACTAGAGGATTTAGATGCAATGGATAGAAGTGACATTTAATTGTTTTTACGTAACATACAGGATTCTGCGGGGTTCATGGTGGAATCCATGAAAGACCTGGGTACGCTGACTGCACGGATATCCTCCATGTCGGTATCAGGTCGCAGGGGACTCTGGCTACGCCAATGGTCTGCAGACGCGGAATCCAGGAGAAATGTGGCGAACCTACCCTACACAGGTCAGGCTCTATTTGGGGAGGCGTTGGACGCGTGGATTTCCACGGCAACAGCGGGTAAGTCACCTTTCCTTCCCTCTGCTACTCCATCTATGAAGAAACCGTTTCTTCAGCTGTGCAGCAGTCCTTTCGGACCGCTAAGACAAAAAGCCCAAGCCTTCTACCACTTTCTTTAGAGGTGGTCGGGCAAAATCCAAAAAGCCTGCACCCTCAGGCTCCCAGGACCAGAGCCCTGCTTCTGGTTCCTCAAAATCCACAGCATGACGGTGGACCTCAAAGCCTGGAGGATGGGCTGGTGGGTGCGAGACTCAGACGTTTCAGCCACGTCTTGGTGTCATCCGGCCTGGACCCCTGGGTACAGGATATTGTGTCCCAGGGGTACAGAGTCAGACTGAAGTTTCCAGAACTCCCGGCTCACCGATTCTTCAAATCGGGCTTGCCAGCTTTGCTGACAGACAGGGCTATCCTACAGGAAGCCATCCTAAAATTGGGAAAATCACATGTCATTGTCCCAGTTCCACCTCATATGCAAAACAGGGGTTATTATTCAAACCTTTTCGTGGGTTCGGTCAGACCAATTTTGAAATTCAAAATGGAGTCTCTCAGAGCAGTGATTTCATGTCTGGAGGAGGGAGAGTTTCTGGTATCCCTGGATATCAAGGATGCGTACCTCCACATTCCGATTTGGGGCACTGCCATTCGGCCTCTCCACAGCACCGAGGGTGTTCACCAAGGTGATGGCAGAGATGATGGTTCTCCTCCGCATACAGGGGGTAAACATAATCCCATATCTGGACGATCTGCTGGTAAAGGCAACGTTCAGGGAGAGGTTGTTGCAGTCCATTGTTCTCACAACTCATATGCTCAGGGAACACGGTTGGATCCTGATTTTTCCAAAATCACATTTGGAGCCGACCAGGAGGTTGTCTTTTCTGGGAATGATCCTCGACACAGAAGTGCAGAGTGTGTGTCTTCTGGGGGGAAAAGCGTTGGTGATACAAACACTGGTCCGGGATGTTCTGAAGTCAGCCCGGGTTTCGGTTCATCAGTGCATTCGCCTTCTGGGGAAGATGGTAACCTCTTACAAGGCTCTACGGTACGGAAGGTTTCATGCTCGGCCCTTCCAACTGGATCTCCTGGACAAGTGGTCGGGATCTCATCTACACATGCACCAGAGAATACGTCTGTCGCCAAAAGCCAGGATTTCACTCCTCTGGTGGCTACAACTACCTCACCTTCTGGAGGGTCGCAGGTTCGGGATTCAGGACTGGATCCTTCTAACCACGGATGCAAAAACACACGTTGGCGCTGTCAGCAATCTTCATTCCGTGAGTAGACAACTGGGAAGCGGACTTCCTCAGCAGACACGATATCCAGGAGAGTGGGGACTCCATCCAGAGGTGTTCACAGAGGTAACAGATCTTTGGGGTGTACCTCAAATAGACATGATGGCCTCTCGTCTCAACAAGAAGCTTCAGCGGTATTGTTCCAGGTCGAGGGACCCGCAAGCCGTGGCGGTGGACGCCCTAGTAACTCCGTGGGTGTTCCAGTCGGTGTACATGTTTCCTCCACTTCCACTCATTTCGAGAGTTCTACAACTCATAAGGAGAACAAGAGTTCAGGCATTCCTCATTGCTCCGGACTGGCCAAAAAGGGCTTGGTACGCGGATCTTCTGGATCTACTGCTAGAAGAGCCGAGGCCTCTTCCTCTTCGGGAGGACCTGCTGCAGCAGGGGCCGTTCGCTTATCAAGACTTACCGTGGCTACGTTTGACAGCATGGAGATTGAACGCCAGCTATTAGCTCGGAAGGGCATTCCGAACAAGGATATTCCTACCCTGATACAGGCTAGGAAAGGAGTAACATCTAAACATTACCATCGTATTTGTAAAAAATATGTATCTTGGTGTGAGTCCAAGAGGTTTCCTACGGTGGAGTTTCATCTGGGATGGTTTCTCCTCTTCCTGCAGGAAGGTGTGAATATGGGCCTGTGGTTGGAATCCGTAAAGGTCTAGATTTCGGCCCTTTCCATTTTCTTCCAGAAACAGTTGGCTTCCCTCCCAGAGGTTCGGACCTTTTTGAAAGGGGTTCTGCACATCCATTCTCCCTTTGTGTCACCTACGGCACCATGGGATCTTAACGTTTGCTGCAGTTTTTCCACTCGGATTGGTTCGAGCCTCTACAGGAGGCTGAGGTCAAGTTTCCCACATGGAAGGCTGTCACTTTGTTGGCCTTAGCTTCTGCTAGACGTGTGTCGGAGCTGGGGGCTTTGTCTTGTAAGAGCCCTACTTGATCTTCCATGAAGATAGAGCTGAGCTCCGGAGACGTCAGCAGTTCCTTCCGAAGGTTGTGTCGGCATTTCATATCAGCCAACCTATTGTGGTGACAGTTGCTACTGACTCCTCAATTTCATCAAAGTCCTTGGATGTTGTAAGGGCTCTGAAAATCTATGTGAAGAGGACTACTCGTCACAGAAAATCGGACTCTCTGTTTGTCCTGTGTGATCCCAAGAAACTTGGGTGTCCTGCTTCTAAGCAGACGATCTCTCGCTGGATCAGGTTCACTATCCAGCATGCGTATTCTACGGCAGTACTGCAGTGTCCAAAATCTGTTAAGGCACACTCTACTCGTAAGGTGGGGTCTTCCTGGGCGGCTGCCCGGGGTGTCTCGGCTATACAGCTTTACCGAGCGGCTACTTGGTCTGGGTAGATCACGTTCATACTCTCAAACTCTTAAAGTGCCAGTGGCTCCTAGTGTACCCGTCTATACCCCATGTTACTAATGTTGACCCCAACATCCTCTACGGACTAAGAGAAAAGGATTTACCGGTAGGTAATTAAAATCCTATTATTACGAGGAGGTGGCATTAGCGCCACCATTATTCTCCCTGTAGTAGGCTGCTTTTGGCAGTAGCAGCGGGTTTTGTGTGAGACGCTGAAGGTGCATTAATAATGTGTCATCTTTCTCAAGACCCTCTAGATGTTCCTTCACTTCTGTGTCAGAAACAAATCCATTATATACGCCCTAACCATGTGATCAAGCATTGCTGGAAAAATGTAGTGATCATATGTCGTTATGCTGCAAACCTTGGGGTGCAAAGATCTCGATCAACAAGGTCAAAGCTGAATTGCGTGTTGTCAGAGCCTCCTTCCGTTTATCCAGCTGCTCCCTTACTGTAGTGGTGGGATGAGGGCTATGACTTGTGTCCACCTGGAAGTATCTGAACTTAAGGGGTGATTCAGCCTTGATCGCTGGGTTGCAAACTTTGCTGTCCTGCGCTCAGATAGTGGCCGCCCTCCAGGGGGAGTGTATATTCGCGGTGCAAGTGTGCGATCCTATGTGTACGCCAAGCTGCTAAAATCCAGTTTGTGCGCAGCCCAGGACTTACTCCTCCAGTGCGATGAGGACAGGCTGATCAGGGCCGGAGCTGACGTCACACACCCTCCCTGAAAACACTTAGGAACGCCTGTGTTTTCCCTGACACTCCCAGTAAACGGTCAGTTACCGCCCACAAACGGCCTCCCCCTGTCAATCACCGTGTGAACGCCCGTGCAATCTGATTTTTCGCACCATTTATTCCTGCAGTCGCTGGAGCATAACGCTATGAATTCCAATGTCTTGCCATATTATGTACCAAGGAGAAAGCTCCATTTCCAACCGCAAAAGCAGCCCCCATAGAATTATTACCAGTTATTTATATAGCGCACACATATTCCGTAGCGCTTTACAGAGAATATGTGGCCATTCACAGCAGTCCCTGCCCCATTGAGCTTACACTCTATATAATCGGTCACATTTACTAAGGATTAAGAACCTTGGCCCCGGCAGCAAACACCAACTTTAGGGCCGAAATCAATTAGCCACGAAATCGCGGTAATTTTCAGCTACTGCCGCTTTTGCAGGTTTTTTGCCACAAAAACAGGTATGCGCACTCCCGCGATTCACCTATTCAATTGCAAATTTGCAAAAATTGTAGGGAAAGTGAAAAAAATTATAATTCTGTCTGTATCACATCAAAAAACTAAACTAACATCAGATGACAGTATAAAGCTATTTTTTTCAAGGACAGTAAGTGCTAAAATTAAATTTGGGTGCTGAAAAATAGGTATAAGTATATACTGTATTTGGGTCATTTTAGGGGACTTTTTCAATAATGTGGAAACAGACCGACTACTCCCACCAGCAAGTATAAAAACACTTGACCCCATCATAAACCACCCCAATATACCTGTCCCATACCTTCTACCCCAATTTCCATAATTTAGCACTTTTCACCCCAAAAATGACTTGTTATTATTGGCCAATTAAAAATAATTAAAAAAAAATTCTACTATAAGTGCCTAATTAATCATTCAGGGCGATGTCCCAGGGGTTCTGAACCAAATCCCGACATTTTTAACTTAAAATACAGATTTTTCCCAACTTTTCATTTGCTCAGAGGTGGTGAATTGAAATTTGCAGTAAAATTACAGCAAATCCATTTTGTGCGCCAGGTCGAAATGCGGAAGCAAATTGATAGGGGTAGATATCACGTTGCTTCCAGTCTTTCGCCGGGAGAACTGTACGGTACTGCTTAATAGGACTGCTTCTTGTTTGGAAGTAAAGCAAAAAAAAGCCAGTAAGTGTCCCCTGGCGAAAACCACGTTGCACTACAGGTGGGGCAGTAGTAACATGTGCAGAGAGAGAGTTAGATTTGGGTGGTGTTTGTCCAAACTGAAATCAAAATTGCAGTGTAATAATAATAAAGCTGTCTAACATGTGTGGCTACATGCAAAAGCAGCCAGTATTTATGCTGCACAGAAAATATATAAGGCTGGGGCCACACATAGCAGCCATGCGGGTCCCGCTGAACAGGACCCGCTTGGCCGGAAGGGGGTTTTGTGTGCACATGGATCCTGTTCTGCGAAATGTATGTGTTCACACTGAAATCCCTCCGTCCTGTCATCCGGCCCGAACGCAGCATGCTGCGGTTGGATCCGGCGCCGGCGGCGGGACTGCCGCACATGTGTGGGTGCCTGCATAGGCACCCATGTGCAGTCTCCTTGCGGCTGAACGGGACCCACTTGGCCGCTATGTGTGGCCCCGGCCTAAATGTATATGCTATGCTTGCATTGAAACGCGCGCACAGCAGTGGAATAGGCGCATTCGTGCTTTGCATCGGAATATTTGCAGCATTGGAAAGGACTCTAGGCCTGGATTAGCTTTTACCACCTCTGTCATCGTCTAATACAGCGGTGGAATCATTTCCATTTGCAGCTTAGCGCACAGTACGGGCCCTGTGACACAGGTAATGAGACCTTGATGATGTTCTGCTTAATCACTTTCTACATCAATATGCATTTAAAAAGTCTTTTTTTATTTTAATCAGTTTTGCATGTCATGGCTCAAATAAATGTGTAAGACATAAAACTTAAATTAAATAAGTGGTTTTACTTTGTCATTTTTTATTTCTCTTGCGCAACAGCATTAATCTCACGTGATTTAACACCCGGTGATCATTTTTGAAGGAAGAAATATTTTTTATTTTTAAATTATTGAAAAATTAAACTATATGTCTAGTTAATAATAAGCATCAATTAAATCGGCTTCAGGAACGTAATGGTTGAATAAATGCAATATGACATATTTCAGACTCTTAAACATGGATGTCCTTTAGGTCAGATATCCTGGAAAAGGGTTTTTCATCGCCTGTTCCACAGTTAGAAATTAATCTGAAAGTCGTATTCTGGGAAATTACTATTGTGTCACTTATAATTCACTTCTCACTGACTCGCAGGAACTTATACTATAGTAATATTGATGATGGCAGAATAATATGTTTGATCTGGTGACATAACTTGTTCCTGTAATATACAGCTGGAGCCCTCTTCATTTTGGCCTTTAATAGGATTAATTGAGCCAGGGCAGTCAGACTTAAGCCCAGTACCCACGGGCCGATGCAGGAGAGATGTGTGCTGAGCGTGCGGGGGGAGACGGGGGGGGGGGGGGGGCGCGCTCATTTCACCCAGCGGGTGAAGTGAGCGACCCGCTAGATTGGCCTGCATGCAGACCAATCTAGCAGCAGCGATAGCGATGTGCGGGGCCGCGCATCGCTATCGCTGAGTGGGCTACACACGGAGCGATCATGCTGATATTCTAAGCAATCTAGTCAGATTGCTTAGAATATCGCTCCGTGAGTACCCCCCTTTTACTTCCCCTGCTGTATTGTTCTCTCTGTATTGTTTTGCAGCTGAGAACAATAGATGAAAGGCTTATGCTAATAAACCTTGGTGCACCTAGGCGCAGCAGAGAAGTCAAGATAAACTTGGTTCCATCTGTATATCTATTCCCATATACACAGCACAACAGCCCCAGAATACCCAGCATGGGAAATCCCAGTAGACAAAGGGGGGTCATTCCGAGTTGATCGCTAGCTGCCGTTGTTCGCAGCACAGCTATCAGGCTACATATCGGCATTTCTGCACCTGCGCATGGACCGCAATGCGCACGCGCGACGTACGGGTACAAAGTCCTTTGTGGTTTTGCACAGGTTCTAGCGAAGCTTTCAGTCGCACGGCACAACGCAGGAAGATTGACAGGAAGGGGGCATTTCTGGGTGTCAACTGACCGTTTTCAGGGAGTGTTTGGAAAATGCAGGCGTGACTGGGCGAACGCTGGGCGGGTGTGTGACGTCAAAAGCAAACCCACCAATGTTAGGATCAATGCACACGAAGAGTAACTACAGGGATGGTCTTGTTTTGCACAAAATGTTTTTGCAGGCGCTCTGCTGCACAGGCGTTCGCACTTCTGCAAAGAAAATACACTCCCCGGTGGGCGGTGACAATGCGTTTGCACGGCTGCTAAAAACTGCTAGCGAGCGATCAACTCGGATTGACCACCAAAGAACAGCAGCCCAGTGCATGCTGCAATACAGGGGTCTTTATGGACCATGGGTGGGTGGTTCGATTTAGGCCTACTGCTTCAGAAGCATATTGAATGCCACCCTGTGCTGTGGCATCACCGTTAAGAGGAGATGTAGCAATCCACGGAGAGAGATAAAGTGAGAAGTTGCCCATATCAGCCAATCAGCTCCTGTCATTTATCTTGCACAGTCAATGAAATGACAGTGAGAAGCTGATTGGATGATAAGGACATCATCTCCATTTTATCTCTCTCTAAGGTTTGATTCATCTCCCCCAGGAGGGGTCTATTCATAAAGCAGTGAAGCCGCTTTTCTCTGCTTCGCTCTGTTCATGAAGCGGGTTACCGTGGAGAAGCTCCGGACTAGTCCAGCGGCGCTCCCGCTCCGTGCCTGAGTCGCTTCCTCATACAGTCAGGTAGAGCGGTTTATAGAAGAACGGAGAGCTCTTATTTGTGTTCCTCTACTGTTATCCGATTCGCCAGCTCAGGATGACATCAGCAGGCTCAGTGCAGACTGCTGTCTCACCGCCTCCTCCCTATTCTCCCCGCCCCCTTCTCTGACGCCTGACCAATCACACACTGTGCACTCCACTAAAGGAGGAGGGTCAGCGTACATGTAAAGCGACTCTCCATCCAGAGAGACTTCTGTTCCCTCTCTACAGTGCTCACCTTCCCCACCTGTGTCCTGAGCATCCGCCTGAGCTAGAAGTGGGTGTCCAGGAACAGCGGGGGATGAAGCCAGTGATAGGGTCCAAGCCAGTGTCGGACTGGGAAATGAAGGGCCCACTGGGGGGATGCAGTTATAGGGGCCCATACTTAGGGGTGTGGCCAGCCTACAAAGGGGGTGTGGCCAGCCTCCACAGACGCTTGAAATACACAATAGTTTAGTGCAGTGTAATGCAACATATCTACTATGTATAATACAAGTGCACAGTCTGGAACCTGATCCCTACAGGAAGGAGTGGGCACTCAGGCAGTGAGGCCTACCGGTAGTTTCCCCTGTATCCCTGTGGGCCAGGCCTGGTCCAAGCAGTGACTGACAAGTATACTGCAGTTCTGTCCACTGTGCTTTCCTGCAGGCTCTCAGGTGCTGCCTTGCATAAGAGCCACAGTATGTCATCGGTAGCAGCTAGGGGCAGGAGGTCAGAAAAGTAAAGTAGCAGAAAGTGTTTTCACAAGCGTTGAACGCTCCGAGAGTCGCTAACATATAGCGCGGACATACAGTATATAAAATAGTAGTAGCACGACTGCAAAACTTCCTGCTGGCTCTGCATCACTTTTTCTCATCATTCATACACTCAACAAAGGAGAATAATTGAGACGCGTTCTGACTCCAGGTTCACTTAAGATTTTTGATGTATTATTGTACATGAAAAGAAGAATAAAACGTTTCAAGAGTATGTAGAGCGGTTCTGCCTCGTGATCTGTCTTTATGTCTTAGCTCCTATTAAAGTAAAATAATAAATACTTACTGACAAAATACAAGTTCATCGAGCTCTGTCTTTTTCTGACAATCAGAGCCGGAGGGCGACTTGGCTGGTGAAGAGGATGTAGGATAGTTGTGGGCGCACACATAGCACCGGACAAGCTGCGTCTGTCTGTGGCCGGGATGAGCAAGAGATCTCTATTATAAAGAAAAGTTTTATTTATAACAATAATAATTCTGAAGCTCCTTCACATGGCCATCAAGGGTTCCTCATGGAGTCACAGATGTAAAATATATATATATACATGCACTATATAGATATATAAAACAAAAAGACTTTATTGCAGTCAAATATACTCACCAAGGGCTGCCATTAGAAATGTTGGGGTCCTGGACTGGCAAAATAGGCAGGACCCCCCGCCCCCACACCCGCTACCTTATACCTTACACGTATCTCTGACCCCATCCAGCCTCCTGCTGTCTCTCCAGCCCTGCTGTGTCTCTCTAACCCCAGGCATCCCCCTGATGTCTCTCTAACCCCATCCAGCCCCCTTCTGTCTCTCCAGCCCTGCTGTGTCTCTCTAGCCCCATCCAGCCCCCTGCTGTCTCTCCAACCCTGTGGTGTCTCTCTAACCCCATCCAGCCCCCTTCTGTCTCTCCAGCCCTGCTGTGTGTCTCTCTAGCCCCAGCCATCCCCCTGCTGTCTCTCCAGCCCTGTGGTGTCTCTCTAATCCCAGGCAGCCCCCTGCTGTCTCTCCAGCCCTGTGGTGTCTCTCTAATCCCAGGCAGCCCCCTTCTGTCTCTCCAGCCCTGTGGTGTCTCTCTAATCCCAGTCAGCCCCCTTCTGTCTCTCCTGCCATGTGGTGTGTCTCTAGCCCCATCCAGCCCCCTTCTGTCTCTCCAAACCTGTGGTGTCTCTCTAATAACAGCCAGCCCCCTGCTGTCTCTCCAGCCCTGTGGTGTGTCTCTAGCCCCAGCCATCCCCCTGCTGTCTCTCCAGCTCTGTGGTGTCTCTCTAACCCCATCCAGCCCCCTTCTGTCTCTCCAGCCCTGCTGTGTCTCTCTAGCCCCAGCCAGCCCCCTTCTGTCTCTCCAGCCCTGTGGTGTCTCTCAAACCCCAGGCAGCCCCCTGCTGTCTCTCCAGCCCTGTGGTGTCTCTCTAATCCCAGTCAGCTCCCTGCTGTCTCTCCTGCCCTGTGGTGTCTCTCTAACCCCATCCAGCCCCTTTCTGTCTCTCCAGCCCTGTGGTGTCTCTCTAATCCCAGTCAGCCCCCTTCTGTCTCTCCAGCCATGTGGTGTGTCTCTAGCCCCATCCAGCCCCCTTCTGTCTCTCCAAACCTGTGGTGTCTCTCTAATAACAGCCAGCCCCCTGCTGTCTCTCCAGCCCTGTGGTGTGTCTCTAGCCCCAGCCATCCCCCTGCTGTCTCTCCAGCCCTGCTGTGTCTCTCTAGCCCCAGCCAGCCCCCTTCTGTCTCTCCAGCCCTGTGGTGTCTCTCTAACCCCAGGCAGCCCCCTGCTGTCTCTCCAGCCCTGTGGTGTCTCTCTAATCCCAGTCAGCTCCCTGCTGTCTCTCCAGCCCTGTGGTGTCTCTCTAACCCCATCCAGCCCCTTTCTGTCTCTCCAGCCCTGCTGTGTGTCTCTCTAGCCCCAGCCATCCTCCTGCTATCTCTCCAGCACTAGCCAGGCCCCGCATGAAACTTACCTTCTTTTGGCTGCTCCTCATGCACCGTGGCTCTGCCTCTCTTTCAGCGGCACGTCATTACATCGTACATGAGAGGTAAAAAAAAGCAACTTTATTGCATGGTGCTCCCTCTCTGGCAGAACCTGGGACTCTAGTAACACCAGTCCCCCCCTAAAAGCGGCCCTGGGACTCCCGGCATCCCAGCCATCACAATCCCGACAGCACCCCCAGAAAGTAAACTAACCCTCCCCTGCCCCCTACCCTAACCCTCCCTCGTGGGTGCCTAACCCTAACCCTCCCTGGTGGTGCCTAACCCTAACTCTCCCCGGTGGTGCCTAACCCTAACTCTCCCTTCCCTGCTGCCTAACCCTAACCCTCCCCAGTGGTGCCTAACCCTAACCTCCCCTGCCCCTTACCCTAACCCTTCCTGGTGGTGCCTAACCCTCCCCTGCCCCCTACCCTAACCCTTCCTGGTGGTGCCTAACCCTCCCCTGCCCTAACCCTTCCTGGTGGTGCCTAACACTAACCGTTCCCGGTGGTGCCTAACCCTAACCCTCCCCGGTGGTGCCTAACCCTAACCCTCCCTGGTGGTGCCTAACCCTAACCTCCCCTGCCCCTTACCCTAACCCTTCCTCGTGGTGCCTAATCCTCCCCTGCCCCCTACCCTCTACCCTAACCCTTCCTGTTGGTGCCTAACCCTAACCCTCCCCTGCCCCCTACCCTAACCCTTCCTGGTGGTGCCTAACCCTCCCCTGCCCCCTACCCTAACCCTTCCTGGTGGTGCCTAACCCTCCCCTGCCCCCTACCCTAACCCTTCCAGGTGGTGCCTAACCCTAACCATCCCCCGGTGGTGCCTAATGCCTTACCCTAACCCTCCCCGGTGGTGCCTAACCCTAACCCTCCCCGGTGGTGCCTAACCCTAACCTCCCCTGCCCCTTACCCTAACCCTTCCTGGTGGTGCCTAACCCTCCCCTGCCCCCTACCCTAACCCATCCTGGTGGTGCCTAACCCTTACCAACCCCAGTAGTGCCTAACCCTCCCCGGTGGTGCCTAACCCTCCCAGTGGTGTCTAACCCTAACCTCCCCTGCCCCTTACCCTAACCCTTCCTGGTGGTGCCTAACCCTAACCATCCCCCGGTGGTGCCTAATGCCTTACCCTAACCCTCCCCGGTGGTGCCTAACCCTAACCCTCCCTGGTGGTGCCTAACCCTAACCTCCCCTGCCCCTTACCCTAACCCTTCCTGGTGGTGCCTAACCCTCCCCTGCCCCCTACCCTAACCCATCCTGGTGGTGCCTAACCCTAACCATCCCCAGTGGTGCCTAACCCTCCCCGGTGGTGCCTAACCCTCCCCAGTGGTGCCTAACCCTAACCTCCCCTGCCCCTTACCCTAACCCTTCCTGGTGGTGCCTAACCCTAACCATCCCCCGGTGGTGCCTAATGCCTTACCCTAACCCTCCCCGGTGGTGCCTAACCCTCCCCGGTGGTGCCTAACCCTAACCTCCCCTTCCCCTAACCCTTCCTGGTGGTGCCTAACCCTCCTCTGCCCCCTACCCTAACCCATCCTGGTGATGCCTAACCCTAACCATCCCCAGTGGTGCCTAACCCTCCCCAGTGGTGCCTAACCCTAACCTCCCCTGCCCCTTACCCTTCCTGGTGGTGCCTAACCCTAATCGTCCCAGGTGGTGCCTAACCCTAACCCTCCCCGGTGGTGCATAACCCTAGCCCTCCCCGGTTGTGCCTAACCCTAACCCTCACCAGTGGTGCCTAACCCTCCCCGGTGGTGCCTAACCCTAACCTCTCCATGTAAGTGCCTATCCCAAACCCCTGTCCCCGGTACCTAACCATCCCCTTCCCGTCCTTGCACCCTACCCCTAACCCACCCTTCTAATGCCAAAAAACTAACCTCCCACCCCCTGCGGCAGGACGCGAGCACATTCTGCTGAAAGAACGTTCGGGATTCCAGGCGTCACTATTTTTTCACCAGGATCCTGACCCCTGTTGGCATTTAGCCGCCGGGCTTATGCCATTGTTCAGAATTCCAGCGTGGGTTTGAACAACTGAACTGTGAAAGTAAATGGGGGCTGAGTCTGGGGTGTGCCTGCAGGCGGAGAGTTAGCACACTGCACACTCAGCTTACACCAATTACGGGTATTTCAGAGTAGTACTGGTCTCCACTTGCAGCTGGGGCACCGGGGCATTTGTTTGTAGGGTAAGCGTGCCGTGGGCATGTCTTGTGTACGCCGATGGAATTGTGAGCTATTCAGAGGTGAGCGAGATCTGCCCGTCTCCAGATGGATCTCACGCTCCAAAGATAGCGCTGGCACAAACGCATGCTGATGGTGAAGGGTGTTCACACCAGGGAATGGACGGGGGCAGCGCGGACACATTTATTAACGAACGTGAAACCTCTGAGATCAGGACCAATGTGGCCAGTAGGTCGGACTTTCCTCAAATTTTTCAGAGTGTCTACAAAGTGGTTCTATGTACAGATGGAGCCACCTTTATCTTGGCCTTTAATAGGATTAATTGAGCCAGGGCAGTCAGATTTAGGGGTCTATTTACTAAGCCTTGGATGGAGATAAAGTCGACGGAGATAAAGTACCAGCCAATCGGCTCCTAACTGCCATGTCACAGGGTGTGTTTGAAAAATGACCATAAGGAGCTGATTGGCTGGTACTTTATCTCTGCTGACTTTATCTCCATCCACGGCTTAGTAAATAGAGCCCTTAATCCCCTGATGTATTGTTCTCTGTATTGTATTGCAGCTGAGAACAATAGATGAAGGGCTTATGCTAATAACCATGGTGTGCCTAGGTGCAGCAGAGAAGCCAAGATAACCGTGGCTCCATCTGTACTTAGACTAGGGGGTACATTTACTAACATTCGTAATTCCCGAAAATAGGTCAAAGTTCAATCACGAATGACATCGACAGTGTAAAACTGCAACTTTTTGAATTTATTACGATGGATTTACTAAGCTGTCGTATTCGTGTTTTTCTTTTCTTCCGATGTCGATGTCATTCGTTTTTTTTTTACCTAATTTTACGGCAGTGATTAGCAAAACACTGCCTTTTTTTTTTTACAATCAATCTCGGCCGGATCTGTGTGATCCGTGCTGGGGTTCTTTTTTTTTTTTTTTTTTAATTAAACAATGTAAAATCCCCAAAAAAATTGCGTGGGGTCCCCCCTCCTAAGCATAACCAGCCTCGGGCTCTTTGAGCCGATCCTGGTTGCAGAAATATGGGGGAAAAAATGACAGGGGTTCCCCCATATTTAAGCAACCAGCATCGGGCTCTGCGCCTGGTCCTGGTCCCAAAAATACGGGGGACAAAAAGAGTAGGGGTCCCCCGTATTTTTAAAACCAGCACCGGGCTCCACTAGCTGGACAGATAATGCCACAGCCGGGGGTCACTTTTATATAGTGCCCTGCGGCCGTGGCATCAAAAATCCAACTAGTCACCCCTGGCCGGGGTACCCTGGGGGAGTGGGGACCCCTTCAATCAAGGGGTCCCCCCCCCCCAGCCACCCAAGGGCCAGGGGTGAAGCCCGAGGCTGTCCCCCCCCCATCCAATGGGCTGCGGATGGGAGGGCTGATAGCCTTTGTTGTAAAATAAAAGATATTGTTTTTAGTAGCAGTACTACAAGTCCCAGCAAGCCTCCCCCGCATGCTGGTACTTGGAGAACCACAAGTACCAGCATGCGGCGGAAAAACGGGCCCGCTGGTACCTGTAGTACTACCACTAAAAAAATACCCAAAAAAACACAAGACACACACACCGTGAAAGTATAATTTTATTACATACATACACACATACATACATACTTACCTTATGTTCTCACGCAGGTCGGTCCTCTTCTCCAGTAGAATCCAAGGGGTACCTGTTGAAAAAATTATACTCACGAGATCCAGGGGTCCAGGCTCCTCGGCAAATCCAGGGATAATCCACGTACTTGAATAAAACAAAAAAACGGTTGCCCGACCACGAACTGAAAGGTGACCCATGTTTGCACATGGGTCACCTTCCCACGAATGCCAGAAACCCACTTTGCCTTCTGTCTAAGTGGGTTTCTTCAGCCAATCAGGGAGTGCCACGTTGTAGCACTCTCCTGATCAGCTGTGTGCTCCTGTCTTCACTGACAGGCAGCACACGGCAGTGTTACAATGTAGCGCCTATGCGCTACATTGTAACCAATGATGGGAACTTTCTGCCCTGCGGTTGACCTAAAGTGACGTCACCGCTGAGCAGAAAGTTCCCATCATTGGTTACAATGTAGCGCATAGGCGCTACATTGTAACACTGCCGTGTGCCGCCTGTCACTCAGTACAGGAGCACACAGCTGATCAGGAGGGTGCCACAACGTGGCACTCCCTGATTGGCTGAAGAAACCCACTTAGCCAGAAGGCAAAGTGGGTTTCTGGCATTCGTGGGAAGGTGACCCATGTGCAAACATGGGTCACCTTTCAGTTCGTGGTCGGGCAACCGTTTTTTTGTTTTATTCAAGTACGTGGATTATCCCTGGATTTGCCGAGGAGCCTGGACCACTGGATCTGGTGAGTAGAATTTATTCAACAGGTACCCCTTGGATTCTACTGGAGAAGAGGACCGACCTGCGTGGGAACTTAAGGTAAGTATGTATGTATGTGTGTATGTATGTAATAAAATTATACTTTCACGGTGTGTGTGTCTTGTGTTTTTTTGGGTATTTTTTTAGTGGTAGTACTACAGGTACCAGCGGGCCCGTTTTTCCGCCGCATGCTGGTACTTGTGGTTCTCCAAGTACCAGCATGCGGGGGAGGCTTGCTGGGACTTGTAGTACTGCTACTAAAAACAATATCTTTTATTTTACAACAAAGGCTATCAGCCCTCCCATCCGCAGCCCATTGGATGGGGGGGGGACAGCCTCGGGCTTCACCCCTGGCCCTTGGGTGGCTGGGGGGGGGGGACCCCTTGATTGAAGGGGTTCCCACTCCCCCAGGGTACCCCGGCCAGGGGTGACTAGTTGGATTTTTGATGCCACGGCCGCAGGGCACTATATAAAAGTGACCCCCGGCTGTGGCATTATCTGTCCAGCTAGTGGAGCCCGGTGCTGGTTTTAAAAATACGGGGGACCCCTACTCTTTTTGTCCCCCGTATTTTTGGGACCAGGACCAGGCGCAGAGCCCGATGCTGGTTGCTTAAATATGGGGGAACCCCTGTCATTTTTTTCACCATATTTCTGCAACCAGGATCGGCTCAAAGAGCCCGAGGCTGGTTATGCTTAGGAGGGGGGACCCTACGCAATTTTTTTTGTAAAAATAAGCACTTTCCCACCCCTTCCCACTGATATACATGCACGGATCTCATGGATCCGTGCATGCCTATCCAAACACGAATAAAAAAAAAAGTTCTGTTTTTTTTTAGCACTTTTTTACGAGTTGTAATTTTTCACGGCAGTGTTTGTTCTTTTTTTGCTTTGCACTTCTTAGTAAATGACCGAGATTCATACTTAAACAGCCGCGTTTTGACCGATGGTGTATTCATTCGTAATTTTTTACCTGAACTAGCAAAAAATTACGAATGCCCTCATCACTGCCGTGATTAGTGTTTAGTAAATGACCGAGATTAACCGAGATGACACTTTGAAGAAAAAACGGCATCTCGGTCAAAATCGGGAGCTTAGTAAATATACCCCTAGGATGGAGATAAAGTGGACAGAGATAAAGTACCAGCCAATCAGCTCCTAACTGTCACTTTTCAAACACATCCTATGACTTAGCCAATCATGCATTAACTCTAAAGATGGGATGCGGTTGTGTGACCCGCAAGGGGCTTTGTTGCGCTCTCCCCCCTCCCCCGCCGCCCATGTCAAAGCCATGATTCTGCCATTTACACAGCACTGTACTGTAGTTGCCCCGTATTCACTGGCACAGAGAGAAAACCTCAGGAGAGGAGGGATCCGATATACTGAAATCACAGGCAGCTCCTGACAAGTCGCGGGTCCGGCTGTCACCTCAGTGATCGCAGACACAAGGAAAGCGGGGAATGGTCAGTGAGTGATAATAATACAGAAGTAGTTTTACAAGTTGTTCGGCATTTGAATGACAACTTTTCCAGTTCTACAAATGGATAGAACTTGGCATGCACAAAATGTGTATCGTGTGAGAACATTTCAATAAAGAAATAAAGAAATAGACAAGGTGATTTTAAATGCAATTTTATACATGATGTTCATTGTGCTACAATGACAATCTGAGCAGACATCTATCTCATGTCTATTGTATTTATCAGTAGTTATTTATATAGCACAACTGCACAAGACTTTACATTAGTCATTCACATTATCCGTGCCTCAGTGGAGCTCACAATGTACAGTATATACCATTCCGCACACATACAGGACCACTTTTAGGGGGAAAACTGGGGGCAGTAAGGGGTCTGGATTACCTAAAGGGGGCCCAGATTACCTAGGGGGGCACCGCAACGAGAAAATTTAGTTCTATCTTTTTTGTCTTTTTTTTTTGTGTTAGATTTAAGGTGCTGCACTCCGGCCCCAGGAGAGGAAGAGGGACAGCCACCGAATATTCTGGAGGGTCATAGGGCCCCCTGTTACTGTGATCCCTAACTACTGTATTCATTGCAGGCTTAGAGAAGCCCCAGACCCCAATCCTGTAATGCTGCTGTACTCCTGTACCTCTCCTCCTGTCTGTCTACCCATCTCTCTCTCTCTTTCCTGACACTGTCACTCTGTCCATCCCTGACACTGTCTCTCTCCCTAACACTGTCTCTTTCTCCTTCCTTCTCTCTCTCTCTCTCTCTCTCCCTGATACTATCTCTCCCTGGAAATGTCTCTCCGCCTGGCACTGACTCTCCCTCTCTCCCTGACACTGTCTCTCTCCGTAACACTGTCTCTTTCCTTCCTTCTTTCTCTCTCTCCCTGATACTGTCTATCTCCCTGCCTGGCACTGACTCTCCCTCTCTCCCTGACACTGTCTCTGTCCCTGGCACTGTCTGTCTCTCCCTCCCTCTCTCTCTCTCTCTCTGCCTGGTACTGTCTCACCCTCCCTGATAGTGTGTCTCTCTCTCTGTCTGTCTTTCCCTGACACTCTCACTCTCTCTTGCTCCCCCTCTCTTTCGCTCTACCTCCCTCCCTGACACTCTCTCTCCCTCTGACACCCTCTCTCTCTCTCTCCCTGATGCCCTCTCTCTCTCTTCCCCTCTCACCCCTTTTTCTCTCTTTCTTCCTGACACCCTCTCTCTTGCTCCTATCTCTCTTTTTCTTATTCTGTCCATTTCCATGAAACCCTCTCTGTCTCTCTCTCTCCCTGACCCCCCTCTCTCTCTCTTTCTCGTTCTCTCTCCCACTGACACACTCGCTGGGGGGGGGGGGGGGGGGGGGCTTTCAAGATTTTGCAATGGGGCCTTCAAAGTTCTAGAAACAAACTGTCTAAAGCTAAATCAGTACAATAATATTTTAAGCATTGCTCCTCTGACCATCCCTCGCCACACTCCCCTCCAGCAATATTAGACGCGGTCCTATCGTTTTATATTTTGATCTTTGGGTAATTCTCCTCCCTCCGTACCCAGTAACTAAGATTCATAAAACCGTCCAGGACAGGAAGCCACAGTACTTGTTACCTGTCATTTCATAATACGAGCGCCGAATGTTCTCCTGCGCCTCACCCCCCACCTCCCCCTCCAGCCTCGCGCCTCTCCATCAGTGATCAGCTCCCCACTTACCCTTGTACTTCGGCAGCCAGCGAGAAGTTTGTACATGCTGCTTAATGGCAGCGCTGGCAGATACACGGCCTCCGCTCTGATCTCTTAAAATCTTTTTTGTTTGTAGCAAATCAGTTACAGAGATTTGCAATTTGCCTCTTCCCTGCACATAGCACAGAGAGCGCGCTCGATGAGAAGGGTGACCTTGCGGCTCCTCTTTTAATTTTCTAATAAATGCAAAAAAAAGTAATCAGAGGAAGATAGCCGGCGATTCAATTCTTTTGAGAGTGATTCAAATTCACTTGTCCCTTACAGGAGCCAGAGGAAGAGGCATTATTAATTTAGGTAATTAGAGTACTTTGAAAGCAATAACCAGTGCATTAAAAAAAGAAAAAAAAAACTTCCATCGTGTTACAGGCTACAGTCTACAAAAATGTCATTTTTACATCATTTAAACAAGGGGGAAAAAAGCTAATTTCCTAAGAAGTACTTCACAAAGGCTGCAATACTAAAACGGTAATCTTAATGAAAATGA
The DNA here is from genome assembly GCF_028390025.1 of Pseudophryne corroboree. Lineage (NCBI taxonomy): Eukaryota > Metazoa > Chordata > Amphibia > Anura > Myobatrachidae > Pseudophryne > Pseudophryne corroboree. The sequence goes on along the minus strand of NC_086454.1, from coordinate 356,367,190 downwards.
GGTGTTTCTTACATGGAAAATAAATGTCAGAGGGGGGAAAGTGAAAGATCGGGGGGGGGGGGGGGGGGTTATTTTAATGTTAGGTCACCATATGAAGCCAGAATGTGTTCTACAGATTTTCATGTTAAAATCAATGAGAGGGCATGACGCTTAGGAGATTATTTAGTTACAAAGGTGAAAAGATTAATGATGTACAGCAATATATAGCAACTTTCATTTGCCTGTTACATTACTCTTTACTAGAGATGTGCGGTTGGCACTTTTCGTGTTTTGTGTTTTTGGTTTTGGTTCTAATTCCACTTTTGTGTTTTGGTTTTGGCTTGGTTTTGACAAAACCACCCTTCGTGTTTTGGTTTTGGTTTTGGATCTGGATGATTTTTGGAAAAAAACATAAAAAGAGCTAAAATCACAGAATTTGGAGGTAATTTTGCTCCTACAGTATTATTAACCTCAATAACATTCATTTCCACTCATTTCCAGTCTTTTATGAACACCTCACACCTCACAATATTGTTTTTAGGCCTAAAAGTTGCACCGAGGTGGCTGTGTGACTAAGCTAAGTGACACAAGTGTGCGCCACAAACACCTGGCCCATCTAGGAATGGCACTGCAGTGTCAGACAGGAGGGCAGATATCAAAAAAACTCCCCAAACAGCACATGACGCAATGAAGAAAAAAAGGTGCACCGAGGTTACTGTATGACTAAGCAACACAACCACCTGGCCCATCTAGTAGTGACACTCAGTGGCTGAATGTCGAGAGTGGGCCGCAATTGTTCGGTCCACTGACAGCATCTCCAGCACGCCCCTGTCATTTTTAAAAAATTCAGCAATTGGTGGACTTATACAGCAGTACCCCAGGACTAATACAGCAGTACCCCTGGACTCATACAGCAGTGTCAGACAGGATGGCACTTTTCAAAAGCTAGGCCCCAAACAGCACCTCATGCAAAGATGTCGAAGAGGTGCAATGAGGTAGCTGTATGACTAAGCCAAGCGACACAACCAATTCCCACTGGAATTACACGTCCAAATCACTGGAATTAAATGGCAAAATCACTGGAATTATACGTTCAAATCACTGGAATTAAATGGCAAAATCACTGGAATTCAAAGTCCAAATCACTGGAATTAAATGGCAGTACCACTGGACAGATAGGATGGCACTTTAAAAAAACACTCCCCAAACAGCACATGATGCAAAGAAGAAAAAGAGGTGCAAGATAGAATTGTCCTTGGGCCCTCCCACCCACCCTTATGTTGTATAAACAGGACATGTACACTTTAACAAACCAATCATTTCAGCGACAGGGTCTGCCACACGACTATGGCTGAAATTACTGGTTTGTTTGGGCCCCCACCAAAAAAAGGAGCAATCAATTTCTCCTTGCACAAACTGGCTCTACAGAGGCAAGATGTTGACCTCATCTTCATCCTCTGATTCCTCACCCCTTTCACTGTGTACATCCTCCTCCTCACAGAGTATTAATTTGTCCCCACTGGAATCCACCATCACAGGTCCCTTTGTACTTTCTGGAGGCAATTGCTGGTAAAGGTCTTCCCGGAGGAATTTATAATTCATTTTGATGAACATCATCTTCTCCACAGTTTGTGGAAGTAACCTCCTACGCCGATCGCTGACAAGGTTACTGGCTGCACTAAACACTCTTTCGGAGTACACACTGGAGGGGGTGGCAACTTAGGTAAAATAAAGCCAGTTTGTGCAAGGGCATCCAAATTGCCTCTTTTTCCTGCCATTATACGTACGGACTGTCTGACGTGCCTACTTGGATGCTGTCACTCATAATCCTCCACCATTCTTTCAATGGTGACAGAATCATATGCAGTGACAGTAGTCAGTAATCGTTGGCAGGTCCTTCAGTCCGACCAGATGTCAACACTTGCTCCTGACTGCCCTGCATCACCGCCAGCGGGTGGGCTAAGAAATCTTATCCTTTTCCTTGCAGCCCCAGTGGTGGTAGAAATTGAAGGAGGAGCTGTTGACGGGTCACGTTCCGCTTGAGTTGCCAATTTACTCACTAGCAGGTCTTTGCACCTCTGCAGACTTGTGTCTGTCGGAAAGAGAGATACAACGTAGGCTTTAAACCTAGGATCGAGCACGGTGGCCAAAATGTAATGCTCTGATTTCAACAGATTGACCTCTCTTGAATCCTTGCAAAGCGAATGAAGGGCTTCATCCACAAGTCCCACATGCTTTGCGGAATCGCTCCGTCTTAGCACCTCCTTCAATTTTTCCAGCTGCTTCTGCAAAAGCCTGATGAGGGGAATGACCTGACTCAAGCTGGCAGTGTCTGAACTGACTTCACGTGTGGCAAGTTCGAAGGGTTGGAAAACCTTGCACAAGACAGAAATCATTCTCCACTGTGCTTGAGTCAGGTGCATTCCCCCTCCTTTGCCTATATCGTAGGTGGATGTATAGCCTTTAATGGCCTTTTTCTGCTCCTCCATCCTCTGAAGCATATAGAGTGATGAATTCCACCTCGATACCACCTCTTGCTTCAGTTGATGGCAGGGCAGGTTCAAGAGTGTTTATGTCGCTCCAGTCTTCGGCATGCGGTGGCAGAATGTCAAAAGTGGCCCGCAATTTTTCGGGCCACCTACAGCATCTCCTGTACACCCCTGTAATTTTTTAAAAATTCTGCACCACCAAATTAATTGTATGTGCAAAACATGGGACGTGCTGGAATTTGCCCAGATGTAATGCACGCACAATATTGGTGGCATTGTCCAATATCACAAATCCCCAGGAGAGTCTAATTGGGTTAAGCCATTCTGCGATGATGTCCCTCAGTTTCCGTAAGAGGTTGTCAGCTGTGTGCCTCTTAGAGAAAGCTGTGATACATAGCGTAGCCTGCCTAGGAACGAGTTGGCGTTTGTGAGATGCTGCTACTGGTTCCGCTGCTGCTGTTGCTGCGGGAGGCCATACATCTACCCAATGGGCTGTCACAGTCATATAGTCCTTAGTCTGCCCTTTTCCACTTGTCCACATTGTCCGTGGTTAAGTGGACACTGGATACAACCGCATTTTGAAGGACACTGGTGACTCTTTTTCTGACGTCTGTGTACATTCTCGGTATCGTCTGCCTAGAGAAGTTGACCCAGATCGGATTTGATACCGGGGACACACTATCTCCATCAATTGTCTAAATCCCACTGCACTAATGGCGGATACCGGACGCACGTCTAACACCAACATAAGTGTCAAGGCCTCAGTTATCCGCTTTGCAATAGGATGACTGCTGTCATATTTCATCTTCCTCACAAAGGACTGTTGGACAGTCAATTGCTTACTGGAAGTAGTTCAAGTGGTCTTCCGACTTCCCCTCTGGGATGACGATTGACTCCCAGCAGCAACAACAGCAGCGGCAGCAACAGCAGGCGTACCACTCAAGGATCCTCCAGAGGAATCCCGGTTAGGAGAGGACTCCTCAGTCTTGACAGTGACATGGCCTGCAGGACTACTGATGTTCCTGACTGAGGAGGAAGTTGACGTTGAGGGAGTTGGTGGTGTGGCTTGCAGGAGCTTGGGTGCAAGAGGAAGAAGGGATTTAGGTGTCAGTGGACGGCTTACACTCTTACCCAAAGTTTCACAACTTGACACTGACTTATGATGAATGTGCTGCAGGTGACGTATAAGGGAGGATGTTCCTAGGTGGTTAACATCCTTACCCCTACTTATTACAGCTTGACAGAGGCAACAGATGGCTTGACACCTGTTGTCCGGATTTGTGGAGAAATAATTCCACACTGAAGAGATGGCTTTTTTGGTAGTTTGCCCAGTCTTCACAATGGGCTTCTACATCCCAAGGACAACAGGTGTCTCCCCCGGTGCCTGACTTAAACAAACCACATCACCATCAGAATCCTCATCGTCAATTTCCTCCTCAGCGCCAGCAACACCCATATCCTCATCCTGGTGTACTTCAACAGTGACATCTTCAATTTCAATATCAGGAACTGGACTGTGGGTGCTCCTTGCAGCACTTGCAGGGGGCGTGCAAATGGTGGAAGGAGCTACCTCTTCCCGTCCAGTGTTGCATCGCAACCGCCGACACACTTGGACTCTCCTTAGGGATTTGTGATACCATCTCAGAACGCACAGTTCTTTTCTGTGCTTTGCCCAACTTAACTCTTTTAATTTTTCTATAGGGAGGATGAGGGCTTCCATCGTCATGTGAAGCTGAACCACTAGCCATGAACATAGGCCAGGGCCTCACCCGTTCCTTGCCACTCCGTGTCGTAAATGGCATATTGGCAAGTTTACATTTCTCCTCAGACCATTTAAATTTCTTTTTTTTTTGGGTCTTTTTTTTTACTGAACTTTGGCTTTTTGGATTTTACATGCTCTGTACTATCACATTGGGCATCGGCCTTGGCAGACGACGTTGATGGCATTTCATCGTCTATGTCATGGCTAGTGGCAGCAGCTTCAGCACTAGGAGTAAGTGGTTCTTGATCTTTCCCTATTTTATCATCCAAATTTTTGTTCTCCATTATTTTTCTGGAGTTATATAACACAATATGCGGCACAGGAATGACTGATGGCTGATGCACAGGACACTACCACTGGTCTGACGCAGGACAACACATCAAAACTGTAAGGGACTTGTTGTTATTATTATTATTATTATTATTATACTGTAGCAGTGGACATATAGCAGCAGTGTATACTGCTGTGACTGCCTGGTCACTGGAATGACTGATGGCTGATGCACAGGACACTAGCACTGGTCTGATGCAGGACAACACAGCAAATTATACAGCAGCACTGGGCATATGGCAGCAGGTGACACCACCACCGTGAATGGTCACTGGACTGACTGATGCACACGACACTACCACTGGACTGATGAAGGACAACACAGATAATTACACAGCACCACTGGAGAGCACTGGACATATGGCAGCAGAGGACACCACCACTGAACTGATGCAGCACAATACAGCACCTCTGGACAGCACTGGACATATGGCAGCAGAGGACACAAGCACTGTGACTGGACTGATGCAGAACAAGACACAGACACTGAGGACACTGAGAGAATGGAGACATATCCTCTCTCTACACTCTCCAATGCCGGAGTGAAAATGGCGGGGACGCGCAGCTCCTTATATGGAATCCAAATCCCGCAAGATTCCGACAGCAGGATGATGACGTTTTGCCTCGTTCTGGTTTCCGAGTCAGGTGGGAAAACCCGGGCCTGGCTCGGAACCGGACTCGAATGGTAAAGTCTGGAAGGGTTCGGTTCTCAGAGAACCGAACCCACTCATAACTACTCTTTACACCATGGGGCTATGTACTAACGGGATCCGGTCTGAAGATCGACAGTATCTAGATCGACAATGTTTAGGTCGACCACTATAGGTCGACAGTCACTAGGTCGACATGGATGGAATGTCGACAGGGTTTCTAGGTCGACATGTGCTAGGTCGACGTGAGTTTTTCACATTTTTTTTTCTTTTTTTTTCTTTTTTCATACTTAATGATCCACGTGGACTACGATTGGAACGGTAAAGTGTGCCGAGCTAAGCGGTAGCGGAGCGAAAGCACCATGCGAGGGGACGCAGTGCACTAATTTGGGATCCCGGTCACTCTACGAAGAAAACGACACCAAAAAAAAAATCATCATGTCGACCTTTAGACCTGTCGACCTACCACATGTCGACCTAGAAACCCTGTCGACCTTCCATCCATGTTGACCTAGTGACTGTCGACCTATAGTGGTCGACCTAAACATTGTCGACCTAGATACTGTCGATTTGATGAACCGAGCTGAGGCGGGACTCAGAACCACCAAAGTTCCGGGATGTTCAGTTTTCAGCAAGACTGAACCACTCATCTCTAGATCCTACCTGCACCGAAGACCGAACCTCCTTGCAGGAGACCCATGTGAAAACCACAAGTTTGTTAGACTCTACTGTTCTGCTCCTATCAATGCAAATCCAGCTCAGAGGAATCTAGGTGGTCATTCCGAGTTGTTCGCTCGTTATTTTTTTGTCGCAACGGAGCGATTGGTCGCTAATGCGCATGCGCAATGTCCGCAGTGCGACTGCGCCAAGTAAATTTGCTATGCAGTTAGGTATTTTACTCACGGCATTACAAGGTTTTATCTTCGTTCTGGTGATCGTAATGTGATTGACAGGAAGTGGGTGTTTCTGGGCGGAAACTGGCCGTTTTATGGGTGTGTGCGAAAAAACGCTAACGTTTCTGGGAAAAACGCGGGAGTGGCAGGAGAAACGGTGGAGTGTCTGGCCGAACGCTGGGTGTGTTTGTGACGTCAAACCAGGAACGAAACTAACTGAACTGATCGCAGTTGCCGAGTAAGTGTGGAGCTACTTAGAAACTGCTAAGAAGTTTCTATTCGCAATTTTGCTAATCTTTCATTCGCAATTTTGATAAACTAAGATTCACTCCCAGTAGGCGGCGGCTTAGCGTGTGCAAAGCTGCTAAAAGCAGCTTGCGAGCGAACAACTCGGAATGAGGGCCCTAATTCACAAAATCACTCTGACTATCACAAGAAAACAGCAATCAGCTTTATATTACAATAGTGAACGCATGATATGGTGCAAGGAGCAATACTATATGGGGCATGATATGGAGCAAGGGGCTTTACTGTGTGGGGCATGATATGGTGCAAGGGGCATTACTGTGTGGGGCATAATATGGTGCAAGGAACATTACTGTATGGGGCATGATATGGAGCAAAGGGCTTTACTGTGTGGGGCATGATATGGTGCAAGGGGCATTACTGTGTGGGGCATGATATGGTGCAAGGTGCTTTACCGTATGGGGCATGATATGGAGCAAGGGGCATTACTGTGTGGGGCATGATATGGAGCAAGGGGCATTACTGTATGGGGAATGATATGGTGCAAGGGACATTACTGTATGGGGCATGATATGATGCAAGGGGCATTACTGTGTGGGGCATGATATGGTGCAAGGGGCATTACTGTATGGGGCATGATATGGTGCAAGGAGCATTTCTGTATGGGGAATGATATGGTGCAAGGGGCATTACTGTGTGGGGCATGATATGGTGCAAGGGGCATTACTGTATGGGGAATGATATGGTGCAAGGGGCATTACTGTGTGGGGCATGATATGGAGCAAGGGGCTTTACTGTGTGGGGCATGATATGGAGCAAGGGGCATTACTGTGTGGGGCATGACATGGAGCAAGGGGCATTACTGTATGGGGAATGATATGGTGCAAGTGGCATTACTGTGTGGGGCATGATATGGAGCAAGGGGCATTACTGTATGGGGCATGATATGGAGCAAGGGGCATTACTGTATGGAGCAGGATATGGAGCAAGGGGCATTACTGTATGGGGCATGATATGGAGCAAGGGGCATTACTGTATGGAGCATGATATGGAGCAAGGGGCAATACTGTATGGGGCATGATATGGAGCAAGGGGCATTACTGTATGGAGCATGATATGGAGCAAGGGGCGTTACTGTGTGGGCATGATATGGAGCAAGGGGCTTTACTGTGTGGGGCATGATATGGAGCAAGGGGCTTTACTGGGTAGGGCATGATATGGAGCAAGGGGCATTACTGTATGGGGCATGATATGGAGCAAGGGGCATTACTGTGTGGGGCATGATATGGAGCAAGGGGCATTACTGTGTGGGGCATGATATGGAGCAAGGGGCTTTACTGTGTGAGGCATGATATGGAGCAAGGGGCTTTACTGTGTAGGGCATGATATGGAGCAAGGGGCATTACTGTGTGGGGCATGATATGGAGCAAGGGGCATTACTGTGTGGGGCATAATATGGAGCAAGGGGCTTTACTGTGTGGGGCATGATATGGAGCAAGGGGCTTTACTGTGTTGGGCATGATATGGAGCAAGGGGCATTACTGTGTGGGACATGATATGGAGCAAGGGGCTTTACTGTGTGGGGCATGATATGGAGCAAGGGGCATTACTGTGTGGGGCATGATATGGAGCAAGGAGCATTACTGTGTGGGGCATGATATGGAGCAAGGAGCTTTACTGTGTGGGGCATGATATGGAGCAAGGGGCATTACTGTTTGGGGCATGACATGGAGCAAGGGGCATTACTTTATGGGGAATGATATGGTGCAAGGGGCATTACTGTATGGGGCATGATATGATGCAAGGGGCTTTACTGTGTGGGGCATGATATGGTGCAAGGGGCATTACTGTATGGGGAATGATATGGTGCAAGGGGCATTACTGTATGGGGAATGATATGGTGCAAGGGGCATTACTGTGTGGGGCATAATATGGTGCAAGGGGCATTACTGTATGGGGAATGATATGGTGCAAGTGGCATTACTCTGTGGGACATGATATGGTGCAAGGGGCAGTACTGTGTGGGGCATGATATGGTGCAAGGGGCATTACTGTATGGGGAATGATATGGTGCAAGGGGCATTACTGTGTGGGGCATAATATGGAGCAAGGGGCTTTACTGTGTGGGGCATGATATGGAGCAAGGGGCATTACTGTATGGAGCATGATATGGAGCAAGGGGCATTACTGTATGGGGCATGATATGGAGCAAGGGGCATTACTGTATGGAGCATGATATGGAGCAAGGAGCTTTACTGGGTAGGGCATGATATGGAGCAAGGGGCTTTACTGTGTGGGGCACGATATGGAGCAAGGAGCTTTACTGGGTAGGGCATGATATGGAGCAAGGGGCATTACTGTGTGGGGCATGATATGGAACAAGGGGCATTACTGTGTGGGGCATGATATGGAGCAAGGGGCTTTACTGTGTGAGGCATGATATGGAGCAAGGGGCTTTACTGTGTAGGGCATGATATGGAGCAAGGGGCATTACTGTGTGGGGCATGATATGGAGCAAGGGGCTTTACTGTGTGGGGCATGATATGGTGCAAGGGGCTTTACTGTGTGGGCATGATATGGAGCAAGGGGCATTACTGTGTGGGGCATGATATGGTGCAAGGGGCTTTACTGTGTGGGCATGATATGGTGCAAGGGGCTTTACTGTGTGGGGCATGATATGCAGCAAGGGGCATTACTTGTGGGGCATGATATGCAGCAAGGGGCATTACTTGTGGGGCATGATATGCAGCAAGGGGCATTACTTGTGGGGCATGATATGGAGCAAGGGGATTTACTGTGTGGGGCATGATAATGATATGGTTCAAGCAGCAATACTCTGGGGCATGATATGGAGCAAGAGGCGTTACTTTGTGGGGTATGATATGGTGCAAGGGGTTTTACTGTGTGGAGCATGATATGTAGCAAGGGGCTTTACTGTGTGGGGCATGATATGGAGCAGGGGGTTTTACTGTGTGGGGCAGGATATGGAGCAAGGAGCATTACTTTGTGGGGCATGATATGGAGCAGGGGGCTTTACTGTGTGGGGCATGATATGGTTCAAGGAGCATTACTCTGGGGCATGATATGGAGCAAGAGGCGTTACTCTGTGGGGTATGATATGGAGCAAGGGGCTTTACTGTGTGGGGCATGATATGGAGCAAGAGGCTTTACTGTGTGGGGCATGACATGGAGCAAGGGGCTTTACTGTGTGGAGCATGATATGGAGCAAGGGGCTTTACTGTGTGGGTCATGATATGGAGCAAGAAGCTTTACTGTGTGGGGCATGATATGGAGCAAGAGGCTTTACTGTGTGGGGCATGATATGGTGCAAGGGGCTTTACTGTGTGGAGCATGATATGGAGCAAGGGGCTTTACTGTGTGGGGCATGATATGGAGCAAGAGGCTTTACTTTGTGGGGCATGATATGGAGCAAGGAGCATTACTGTATGGGGCATGATATGGAGCAAGGGGCATTACTGTGTGGGGCATGATATGGTGCAGGGGCTATACTGTATGGGGCATGATATGGTGCAAGGGGCATTACTGTGTGGGGTATGATATGGTGCAATGGGCATTACTGTATGGGGCATAATATGGTGCAAGGGGCATTACTGTATGGGGCATAGTATGGTGCAAGGGGCTTTACTGTGTGGGGCATGATATGGAGCAAAGGGCTTTACTGTGTGGGGCATGATATGGAGCAAGGGGCTTTACTGTGTTGGGTATGATATGGAGCAAATAGCATTACTGTGTGGGGCATAATATGGTGAAAGGGGCTTTACTGTGTGGGGCATGATATGGAGCAAGGGGCTTTAATGTGTGGAGCATGATATGGAGCAAGGAGCATTACTGTGTGGGGCATGATATGGTGAAAGGGGCTTTACTGTGTGGGGCATGATATGGAGCAAGGGGCTTTAATGTGTGGAGCATGATATGGAGCAAGGAGCATTACTGTGTGGGGCATGATATGGTGCAAGGGGCATTACTGTATGGAGCATGATATGGAGCAAGGGGCATTACTGTATGGGGCATGATATGGAGCAAGGGGCATTACTGTATGGAGCATGATATGGAGCAAGGGGTGTTACTGTGTGGGGCATGATATGGTGCAAGGGGCATTACTGTATGGAGCATGATATGGAGCAAGGGGCATTACTGTATGGGGCATGATATGGAGCAAGGGGCATTACTGTATGGAGCATGATATGGAGCAAGGGGTGTTACTGTATGGGGCATGATATGGAGCAAGGGGCTTTACTGTGTGGGGCTTGATATGGTGCAAGGGGCTTTACTGTGTGGGGCATGATATGGTGCAAGGGGCTTTACTGTCTGGGGCATGATATGGGTCGAGGGGCTTTACTGTGTAGGGCATGATATGGAGAAAGGGGCATTACTGTGTGGGGCATGATATGTTGCAAGGGGCATTACTGTATGGGGCATAATATGGTGCAAGGGGCATTACTGTGTGGGGCATGATATGGTATAAGGGGCATTACTGTGTGGGGCCCAATATGGTGCAAGGGTCATTACTGTATGGGGCATTATATGGTACAAGGGGCATTACTGTGTGGGGCATGATATGGTGCAAGGGGCATTACTGTATGGGGCATAATATGGTGCAAGGTGCATTACTGTGTGGGGCATGATATGGTGAAAGGGGCATTTCTGTGTGGGGCATGATATGGAGCAAGGGGCATTACTGTATGGGGCATAATACGGTGCAAGGTGCATTACTGTGTGGGGCATGATATGGTGAAAGGGGCATTTCTGTGTGGGGCATGATATGGTTCATTGGGCATTATTGTATGGACATGATATGTTCAAGGCGCCTTACTGTGTAGAGCATACTAAGGTGCAAGGGGCATTACTGTGTGATGTAATGTGACTAAGGGGCACTACTGCGGGGGGCATAATTTTAATTGGGGGTATTACTGTGTGGTCATGCCTACGGCACGCCCTCTCCCTACCTGAGGTATGAAGGGGGCACTAATACTCTGTATGTACATGGGGCACCAAAATGTGGTTACAGCTCTGCTATAGTGTGCACAGAGGTGTCCTCCTCTGTGCTCAGCACCCTGCCCAGTAAGCCAGGAATAGTAAGGGGAGAAGTCTATGCCAGGAGCCAGATACGGACGTTGAGGTGGGCCTGTGTCCTTTAAATGCCAATGCCTAGTTTTAGTCCCAGTCCGGCTCTGATCAGACCCAAATGGAGCCATAAAACAGCAGACTGAAGGAACATCTGGAACAAGCCTGGTCGATAAACAAGAGCTGAAACAACATATATGAGCCAAGAACCAGCAATTTTGGAGCAGATACTGAGCCTGATTCTCTGTCACAGGTCTATGCTCAGAGTTGCTGTGTCCAGGCTGTCAAATCCTGGAATTGGTGCCAGGGTGATGTCATGTGTCATGTGACCACCCCTTTAACTTTCCGGTAGAGCTGCATGACTGCTATTATAGTGTGCGGATCAACAGAATCTTTGGGAAGTGGGGAGAAGCTGGCTCCCCAAGTCATGGTCTGATCGGTCAACACAGCACTTCTCCAAATAGATACAGTTCCCTCCTCTGGGATCTAGAAAATTAGAACTGTTGAGGGTGAGTTATACTTTGTTAGTGAAATACTCCCCTGAGACATTAATAAGAATATATATATATATATATATATATATATATATATATACAAAAATATAACATATTTCAAAAAAGTTTTGCAGCAACTAAATTTAAATACAAATATATTGTATTTGCAGACTCACTTTAAAACAAAATTGACTGTATTTTGAGAATGCAGCCAATTAGCATCCTTGCTAGAGCAAACATTGCATTATTCCTGGGAATTCTCATTTAACGAGAATAAGCAGCCGAAAAGTTTTGCCAAGAACAGAATATCCTTTCTACGTCTGATCCTCAAAGCAAAGTGCGTATGAAAGACGGTGGAATGAGTAGTTAGATCCTGGCAGATACTAGTGACTGTAGAGATCTCTCCTGTGATGTAATCATTCATTTTGATGAGGTGGTCTCATGCCAGTTGCTCTAAATTATGCACAGCCAGATGAGACCACGGAGAAAAGTTGGGAAACCAGAAAAAAAAAAAACTAGAGGCAAAACAAAATGAGATTTTGTTCCTGTGTTCTGGCATGAGAGCATTTTCATGATTGCCAACTGTCAGCATGTTACCGACAGTGAGCAAAACGGAAAAAAAGGCTTACATTTAAAAAAAAAGCAGTAAATGTATACTCTGGGAATTGCTGCAGGCGTCACCTAGCATGCAGAAGCTCTGGAAAGTTACACTTTCCAAAGCTTGCTGCATACTGGCACATCGTAGAAACTAGAGATGTTCTCCAAACCCCATGTTTCGGTTTTGCCAAAACGGCCCTCACATGTTTTGATTTTGGATCTGTTGTTTTTTTTTTAATTTATAAAAACAGCTAAAATAACAACATTTGTTGTTCATCAATATTGGCCAAAGGTTAAAGCGAGCTAGATGGTTACTAAGTGACAGAGCAGCAGCACAAACTAATGGCAGTTTATAGTACATTTATTAAACTGAAAAGTGGTGCAAGATGGAACTGTCTTTGGGCCCTTACACCTACACTTATGTTGGATATTAAAAAGGACATGCTCAGTTTAACAAACCAAGCACTTCAGCGACAGGGACTGTGACTTTTGTGGCTGAAGTACTTGGTTTGTTTGGGCCCCCACAAAACAATTTTTCAGAAGGACTTCCTCTTATCACTAATGAGGAGGTTGATGATGAGGATGTTGGTGGTGGAGACTGTATGGGCTGGTCCAAATGGCTGGAACAGTAACTGATACTGTGCTGCTTGTTATTATTTTAGAAATTATTATGATTTTGTAAAATAAATTTCATGAACTCGCCGCATATGACATAATATGGAGGAGGTGCCTAGATGGCTATCATCCCTACCTCTACTAACTTTAGCTTCACAAATGGAGCAGATGCCTTCACAAACATTGTCAGAATTTAGGTAAAATAATCCCACACACAGTGGCTTTTTTGGTCATATGCCCAGGCATCATAATGGCTTTCTTTATCTCACGAGCAAGAATTGCTGCCACTGGTGACTGACTTACACAAACAATATCATCATCAACATTCTTAATATCATGCAATAGTAGTACACACATATCCCCCTAATCCTGTTCCACTTCCGAACAAGCATCCTCAATTTTTATCATGTCATCATCACCATCTTTACTTGTACTGCTCATCGCCACATGTGCAGATGGTGCAGAAAAGAAATGGTTGAAGGAGGCTTCTCTACGAGGACAGTGTGAGAAATGTCAGACTGACACAGCTAACGGGGACATCCCTAGACAATAATTTGTCAGTTTTTAGACCCTGGACCACCTTTAATAGATGTTGTAGTACTATCATGACTGGCAGGAGCCTCAACACTAGTACTTGGTTGATGGTCCTGCTCTTCTGTCGACTGATCATGATCCATATTGACTCAGTGCTTGTAATTATTAATGCAGTCTTAGGAAACAACTGCTGAGCTGTATTGAATGCACAAGTTGTACAAAAAAATAATAATAATATAGTAAGTGTGCACCAATAATGGATTAATGCTGCACTGTAGGCAGTGACAAAAAACACACACCAATGTTCACCGTGCACCAAGGGTTAATGCTGCCTCTGTATTAGGAACTCTGGGCTGCACTGTGGGCAGAGACTAAAAAAAAAACAGGGCACACTGTGCACTAAGGGTTAATGCTGCCCCTGTATGATTTAGGACCTTTGGGCTGTGCACCAAGGTGCTGCAGTTCAGTTAAAGCACCAGTGTCGCCTAGTAATAACTAGGGACATGTGGGTGCACGTCACCCAGTGTCCTGTGTTTCCCCAGTAATAATAACTAGGGACATGTGGGTGCATGTCAGACAGTTCCCTAACTCTTCCCTCCAGCGGTCCTGTGTGAAATGGTGCCCAAATCACCATGGGAGGGACTTACAGTATATCAAATCCAAAATCTGCAAGATCCGACACCGGGATGACGGCGTTTTGTCTCGATTTGGAATCCGAGTCTGGTGGGAAAACCCGAGCCACTGCTCATATTCTCTTGGATCCCAGAAGGTCAGGAGGGCTCAGTTCTTCAAGAACTGAGCCTGCTCATGTCTAATATTAACCTATGGTGACTGCTGCAATCCTTTTTAATGCATATGGCAAGCCATATGGTTGTTCAGAATGTCCAACAGAGTTTAGCCACTGGGACCAGTGGAACTGATGCAGTCCCTGATACCGGCACACCCCTGATATGCTCGCCTACTCCATCCGCACCTTCCTCCCCCATTCACTGTCCATGATATCCATGCAATTCTTATCTGCATTTTGCCGATGCTTGCTCCTGATGTCTCTCCTCCACCCACCTGTATGGAAAAGTGCAGGTGAACATAGGATTTTCACAGTATGATCAGGTTGAATATTCCCACCCATCTATCTTATTACCTGCAGCCCACAGCTGTGTCACGTAGGACGTGGCTGGGATGGTAATAAATACAATTTATAATCTCCCGGGACAGAACTGACCTCTTGGTTTCGGTTCTACATACTGGCTACAGCCAGCTTGCAAAGTAAAGTTTTGTTACAGCATATAAACTACAATATCCTTATCTCTATAGATTACAGTTTGTTTTGAAAATTGGAGCCGATTTGAAAATGTCAGCTGGTAGTGGATCATCGTTACTACTGAAGCATCCGCAGCAGGGCTGCGCAATTACGTAGCTGCGGGGCATAAACTGTGACACCGGGAGCCCACTCACTTTGATGAAGAATTATTAGTCAGCTGATGTATGTGGCATCCGAGTGCGCTTTCATTAGCTATAAATACTGATGGATAAAGCGTTAGCCTATGCGAGCTACATATATCACGCTGTCTTATGCAGACTATGTACAGTCTAGATAAAGAGAAGTAATCACTGGAGCCGCGACGCTTTGTATAAGCGCATAATTCTCTAAAAATATTACTTTTGTATCTCATAATCTGTAACCATTGCTGGGAGCCATTAAGAGGGGACATTGCAAAACTGCTCTTAACTTAATCAAAAAATAAATAGCATGTTATCTGCCCACACAATGGGAATTTATAGAACATAATATTTAAATGATGTGACGGGGGGAAAAAAAGTTCTCGGTTTTATGCGAAAAAAACAACCACCAAAAAATGATTGGCTACTGTCAAATAAGAAGGATTAAATATACATTTAGTGATGACAGGATTATCAGGCAATGCCAAGCTGAAGGACAGAGATAGCTTTCACGTTGATAGGAATAAAACTTAACTTCCAAGATTAAATCCCATATGGAAAGACTTTGCTTTAAAACCCGGATTGAGAATCAGACGTGTAGTGTTCTGTAGCCGCCTATATGTGTTTAGCATATAACGCTCCTCTATCCCTAACAGACCAGGCTGGGCATCTAGCCACAGAGAGATTAATCACAGTCAGATACAAAGCTGTTTATTTAGAGTAGGCACATTATCGTCCCGTGCACCTCTTGACAAAATAATAAAAATGAGATTACTGTACGCGGTCACAGATTTCGCACTCAAGAGGATTTTCAGTGGTTTGAACATTATCACATCGAAGAAGGTCAACGGCTTGATGGGACTAAAGAGCAAAGGTGCTGCTTGATGGTGATACTAGCTATCGGTTCCAAAGATAAGGGTTATATCAGGTGGTTCATGGCAATGTTATTATCTGATAAACTGCTGCGTGATAAGGGGACCATCCCTGCTCACCAGGAGGAGGCTGGGGGCAGCAGAGGTGGAATATAGTGACAATTAAATGCAAAAAAATATAAGAAATATAGTCAAATTTACCTAATAGCTATTAGCAGAGGGTCTCAAACGTGGTCCTCAAGGCAACGGTCCACGTATTAGGTATATCTATGGCTCAGCACAGATGGTTAAATCCAATCAACTGAGGCGCTAATTAAGTCATCCAGTGGCCAAGAATGGATATACTTAAAACCTGGACCGTTGGGGTGCCTTGAGGACCTCGTTTGAGAACCTCTGCCCTATAGCAATCGCTAAAGGGGTTATGAGCTTTGTTCAGGGTTTAGCTTAGCTCACCGTGGTGGTGATAATACCGCAGTATTGGCAATGGGGATTCAGCAAAGGCCTCTCCAGCTTCAGTGAAGCCTAGCAGGCTTTGCTGAGTTGCCGCCAGGTTGAAGTGCAGTGAACAAGTGCATTATCATCACCCTGTCACCGGCGGAGGTCAGCTGCCGGCAATTCAGCAGATGACACCGACAATGAAGTGGACGCCATCGGACCTTGCCACATAGATAAGTCATGTTCAATGCCGGCATTATGAGGCCCATGTATCAACGAGTTTTAGCTATCTAATACTCATTGCGTATGATAACTGGTTCTACAGCCAATCAGCTCCTAACTGTCACGTGTTTGAAAAATGACAGTTGGGAACTCATTGACTGGAGAACCATTTATCATACGCAGCGAGTTTTAAATAGATAAAGCACGTTGATAAACAGGCCCCTATATTTCTTAATATCTTTGTAATACTAAACAAGATATACCACTGGCAATAGATGATATTGTTAAGTGGAGCCCTTAGACTTTAGCTTGCAAAGGCATCTCCAAGAGTGGAAGAAGGTAGGTGTGACTGTGTACGGTGTACAGTAGTGGCCAGGGGGTCCACACAGGACCAGTGCTTGTCATAGATTATGTCCATCTTGTTTATCATAGGGCTGGTTGCCACGCTGGCAGGGAGGATATAGGGGGACGTGTACTAAGCAGTGATAAACGTGAAGTGAGCCATGGCAACCAATCAGCTGCTCGGTTTGCTATTATAGTATGCAAATTATAAATGTTATGTCAATGCTGATTGGTTGTCATGGGCAACTTCTCCACTGGCTCACTTCTCCACTTTTATCACTGCTTAGTACATCTCACCCTTAATGCTCTACGTTCCCCTTGCTATGGTGGCACCAGTCCTGGCTGGCAAGGACTAGACCTAATTGTAGCAATTTCAGAGATACCCCATGCTATTTGTCCCCCTAATTTTGCTTTCGCCAGCCTAGGATTCAAGCGATAGCGGTCGTTACATGGGGAAGGCCAATCCACTTTTTGCTAAATAAACAGAATAGTTCTCTGTGGATGCAAGGCATCTATTTAGATAAACACACCTGTCAGGGCAGCTAGCGAGGGCTCCTTGCCTGTCTGGCTGGGGAGTTTTGCATTGTGTCTGATCTCCTCCCTGGATGGAGTCCCTGCCTTCCCTGTAATTAATGGCTCAGGTCACCAGGAGGTGGTTCTTAAGACTGACAACAGCAGGAGATGAAGCCTGAATTTAGGGGTGGGGCTTGAGTACGGCGCTGCTAGGAAACTGGCTGGTTTCTAAGGACTGCATTGGCTGCAGCCACTAGAATCCAGATAGGGCTGCCATAATATCAGGGGAGTGGCTTCCCATGGGAAGCGCTATTTCTGATATCACAGTCTGGACTGGCAGTCCCAGGAGGCAACTCTTCAAAACTACTACTTGATAAAATAGGTCTGATTTATATTTGGGACAGCAATTTGCAAACTAAATGGGTATTTGTTGGTATTTGTTTTTGCAGTTTTGATCTTAGTAAATTGTCGGGATGCAAGACCGGCAGGAAAAGCTGGACAGTATTACCCCTTTTCCACTTACGAGCACGGGTCGCAGCCGGGAGCCTGACACGGGAGCTGCCCCCTGCTGCGACCCATGCTCGCCCCCTTTCCCATCAGCAGTCACAACCCGGCATATGCATCGACACGGCTCCCGTTTATACCCCTTTTCCACTAGCTCAAAAAACACGGGTAAATGCACGGGGGCGCGCATTTACCCGTGTTTTCTGCAAGTGGAAAAGGGTAAACCCGGATCAAGTGACCCATGAATCCTACCCGGCTATTTACCTGGGTAGGACACGGGAATGATCCGGGTAGGGTTGTAGTGTAAACGGGAGCCGTGTCGATGCGACACGGCTCCCGTTTACACTGTATGGAAGGGCGGCGCTGGGAGATCATGTGATCTCCCTGCGCCGCCCCTGCCGCGTCACTAGAAGCGTCACCAACCCGGCATATGCCGGGTTGTGACTGCTGATGGGAAAGGGGCCGAGCACGGGTCGCAGCAGGGGGCAGCTCCCGTGTCAGGCTCCCGGCTGCGACCCGTGCTCGTAAGTGGAAAAGGGGTAATACACTACAACCCTACCCGGATCATTCCTGTGTCCTACCCAGGTAAATAGCCGGGTAGGATTCACGGGTCACTTGATCCGGGTTTACCCTTTTCCACTTGCAGAAAACACGGGTAAATGCGCGCTCCCGTGCATTTACCCGTATTTTTTGAGCTAGTGGAAAAGGGGTATAATAAATCACCTTCAGTTCACACAAACTCTTGCAGCTTTTATACCTACAGTGCATGTGTAAAATGCGCTCGTACTTATGCTAAGGTGATTTAAATTACGTTTCCTCTGCTAAGAAGATGATACGTTTAATCAGCGAAATGCATCTCCCGTTCCTTCTTCTGTGTTATAGGTAAAATTCCCAGCGATTCCTCGTCACTGTAAAAATTTGATAGCAGCTAATCTTCCTGATTGTCCCTACTCCAGAACCGCCGGAGTAAGCTGTACATGATCTTCATTCAGAGGCAAATAAATGCATTGTCAGGTATTATTCATCTCTCAGTTTTATGGCCTAGTTAATTGCGGCTATTCATATTCCACTTGTTGTAGAGAGCAAGCTCGTTAATACTTCAAATGCCAGACACATCGTATGAAAGTAATAAGCTGCCTTTTAAAATAAACAGACCCCTTCTGGCTCGGCTTTGGCTGTGCCCCAGACTGTGCGACATATGTCCCCAGTTTCAGAAACCACCTGCAGGAGGACACATCTCCGGGGTTTGCAATGTAAGCAAATGAAAAACAGACTGAGAGGAACATGTTGGAACTTGGGCAGGATTTGGGTATACATTACACCTATTTCACTTAGGGTACAAGATTACACATAGGCTGGACTCCTTATGGGAGACAAAACCTCAAAACATAAGGTTTGAAAGAAAGAGGTGGAGTATGATCATTTGCAAGCCTGACGCTGGTAATCCTAGAGGGCCGGCGTTGGGTTCTCTTTTGCATTTATACTGTAAAAGGGAGAAAAACATACATTTTTACCAAAGATATGGCTTCTACGTTCTTATCTATCGAGCAAGAAGAAGCTCATGTACATCTCATGCAGACCCCTGGGAGACTGGTCTACTCTACTGTGCATCTGGTAGAACCATTGGAGATTCGGGAGTCTCGCAGACGTTCTTAGAGAGTAGGCAAGAATGCTTTAAGGTCTTGTGATAGTTGACTTTAAAGGAGAATTCCAATGTTCAAAGAAGATTGACGTACATACTTCCAGGCAGTTTACCCCCTGATGCAATGTTCCTGTGCTTCAGTTAACATGCCAGATCAGTGGATCTCAACCTCGGTCCTCAAGTACCCCCAACAGGCCATGTTTTTCAGGTCACCTAGCAATGGTACAGGTGTGTTCATTACTCACTGACATTTTGAAAGACCCACAGGTAGAGCAAATTATTTCACCTGCAATCTTGTGAGGAGACCTGGAAAACATGAACTGTTGGGGGTACTTGAGGACTGTGGTTGGAAACCACTATGCTAGAGGAGAACTGTATAAGATACTGATTTTGACCGTGCATTAAGGTAATGCTGAGGTTTTAATAGTGTAATTACTATTATGATTACACACTGTATGTAGTGTGTCGGGGGGAAAAAAGGTGAACTATATAATTCATCATGATTTAGAGATGGATATAGTTGCATTCGCTGTACGCTCAGAGGAATGCATGCGCCGTAGGGGTTTTCAGGAGTTTTTACACATGCGCAGAAGCAAATAATCGCTGATTAGCACAAACATCAATCACTTGAGGCCTGATTGTGAGTGGAACGCATGGTTTTTGATGGGCCTGCATCTATGACACCAAACAGCCACACGAGCATTTCTAGAGAGTCGCAATACCAACTGAGTTGCCCGGTATCTGATATTGAAAATGTGCCAGGGGTTCCTGGGTGGTGGTAGTCATGTGACTAAGCGGATGCATGAAGATGGTCTTATGGGCGTATTATGGGCGAGTCTTATTTGTATCGCTGACGTGGTTACAATTACAGGGGTCAGTTTACACAGGGGTCTTGGAGAGTGATAAAGTGGAGATACAGTACCAGCCAATTAGCTCCTAAATGCCATGTTACAGGCTGTGTTTGAAAAATGGCAGTTAGGAGCTGATTGGCTGGTACTTTATTTCTCTCCACTTTATTTCTCTCCAAGGCTCAGCACATACACCCCTTAGACACTAAACAGATTATAATGAAGGCCCTATATGGACGGACAAGCTGGTACAAATTTAGTTGGTATGACCAATGTTTGTCGTATCAGCGTCTGGGTGCTCTGGTTGATCAGTTACATGCTTTCAGCTGAACCAGGCTGCAGGAGAGAGGTGTACTGTAGGTAAAACACACATTTTCTATCCTACAAATACATGACTTCCCTGGCTCTATCAGCTAAATGACCCTGGTTCCTCTGTAGCACCCTGCTCCTATTGCCACAATGGCTAGATTGGCATTTGACTCCGACCCTTAATTTACAAAAATGGATATGTAACTCTCCATCCGCTCCCTGATTTATTTGCGCTCTCTCTCTCTCTCTCTCTCTCTCTCTCTATATATATATATATATATATATATATATATATATGTAAAACAGTGTAGAAGGAATGAAATGCAGCACTGTCCACCCTAAGACGTCTCAACTCAGTCCGCAGTGACCTGGAGGTCACACCAAGAGGATATGGAGAGTGGATCACACACGATTGGGTAATAATAATTGCGCCTCTGAGTTCAAGTCTGGGACTATTGTAGCTTCATCTGGACTACTTCATCATCTTTGCTGCACTGGCTATGTTCTGGAATGAAGGGAATTACAGTGAAATAAAGTTGTTTGCCAAATGTCTTTAGTGATTGCAGAATGTAGAACGTAACCTGTATAATCATTGTATAATCCCTGCACTCTGACTATGATTTTGCATATATTAGGGATGTACACGAGGGTTTGGCGATGCCCAACAGGGAGACCTGAAGAGTATTTGTTATTGAGACACATTGGCTGGAGGATCTTTAACGACAAGTACGGCCATTGCTCCTGCACGGAAAGATCTTCTCTGTAAATTCTATTTATAGTTTAATTTCTGTTCGTTTAGTAAGTAGGTTTTATTTTCTTACTGACACTTTTCTTACCATTCATTTGTAATTGCAAGATGCATGTACTACTTCACAAGCATCTACAGGACATATTTTAAGGCAATACCTGTAGAGAGGTAATAAGCTACAAAGAATCACTTTAAAAGGTCTTAAACTTCAGGAGTTCCTTTTCCCATAAAGCGCAATATGCTTACGAGTACAATGCTTACCCTGCCTTACCAGGACCTGTATGCCCGTACACATCACACAGCTCAGGAGTTTTCCAATGTTCTTTAGATGGTACTGAAGGAGTAAGAATGAATGCATCAGGTGCAAGATGCCAGCGGACTGAAACTACAGATAGAATAGCACAAAGTCCAAAGAAAAGGCCAGGGCTGGCAGCAGACAAATCAAGTTCAGCATACAATCTAAGGTCAGGGCTAGCAGGAGACAAAGCAAGGTCAGTATATAATCCAAGTTCAGGGCTGGCAGCAGACAAAGTCAGGTCAGTACTGTACATAATCCAAGGTCAGGGCTAGCAGGAGACAAATCAAGGTCAGTATATAATCCAAGTTCAGGGCTGGCAGCAGACACATCAGGTCAGTACATAATCCAAGGTCATGGATAGCAGGAGACAAAGCAAGGTCAGTATATGATCCAAGTTCAGGGCTGGCAGCAGACAAAGCCAGGTCAGTACATAATCCAAGGTCAGGGCTAGCAGGAGACAAATCAAGGTCAGTATATAATTCAAGTTCAGGGCTGGCAGCAGACAAAGTCAGGTCAATACATAATCCAAGGTCATTGATAGCAGGAGACAAAGCAAGGTCAGTACATAATCCAAGTTCAGGGCTGGCAGCAAACAAAGCCAGGTCAGTACTGTACATAGGTGGTCATTCCGAGTTGTTCGCTCACTAGCAGTTTTTAGCAGCCGTGCAAACGCTATGCCGCCTCCCACTGGGAGTGTATTTTAGCTTAGCAGAAGTGCGAACGAAAGGATCGCAGAGCGGCGGCAACATTTTTGTGTGCAGTTTTAGAGTAGCTCAATACCTACTCAGCGCTTGCGATGACTTCAGACTGTTCAGTTCCTGTTTTGACGTCACAAACACGCTCTGCGTTCGCCCAGCCACGCCTGCGTTTTTCCTGGCAAGCCTGCGTTTTTTTGAACACTCCCTGAAAACGGTCAGTTGACACCCAGAAACGCCCACTTCATGTCAATCACTCTGCGGCCAGCAGTGCGACTGAAATGCTACGCTAGACCTTGTGTGAAACTACATTGTTCATTGTGATAGTACTTCGCGCGTGCGCATTGCGCCACATACGCATGTGCAGAACTGCCTTTTTTGCCTCATCGCTGCACAGCGAACGAATGCAGCTAGCAATCAACTTGTAATGACCACCATAATCCAAGTTCAGGGCTGGCAGCAGACAAAGCAAGATCAGTACAAAATCCTTGAGGTCAGGGCGAGGAGAAAGCAAGTGTGACAAGACAAGTTGAGATGAAGGCAGGAGCAATAAGCAAAATTCAAGGTCATTTTGAACCAGCAACCAGAAATACATTCAGGGACTGCAGACTCCATCAAGTCTCATAACATTTTACTGTTCTAGAGATCACGTCATAAATTGACAAAAATGTGTTGTAATTATTTGGAAAGAGTTTAGTTAACAGTACATATAGTTAACTTAATCACACCGAATAGGAAAGTTATGGTGGTATGTAAAAGAAACTATAAGGATTTAATATGATATCAGTAACAAAATCACAAGACAAGTGAAATCATTACTGACATTTTGTTTAACAAATTCTTACATCATTGATCACCGAAGTCACCCAATAAATCCTGTGGTAGCAATTACATATTACAACACATGCAAGCTTACTAATAATATAATTACAAAACCTGCTGATTTTAATTAAAGGTGATACCTGTATATGGTTATACATTGCTGAATATATTCTGTAACTTTATTATGTTATGAATGGGTCACACTCACTGCTGAATTTGTTTCCAGCTTCTCTCTCATAAAACCAGGCTGCAGATGGATAAAATGTCTCTGCAATTGTCCCATAAAGCTGCTGAAACTTTTCTAACGCAGTCACAACGCCTCCTCATCTTCTGTCCCCCCAAAAAATCCATTTGCTTATACACGCTGTGGTAGGAGAGGTACTTTGCCACCTGTAAGCTACACACAGGGTCCTGGGGGTGGATGGGAAGTGTGGATGGACCAGGTTCCCATCCATTTGGTCCAGACCAGGTCTTATAGGCTTCTTAGCCCAAGACGCTGCTTCATCAGCCAGCTCCTGGGTGCTGGGTTTAAAGCAGAGTCTCTCCCATGAGTCAGGGCTCCTGAAGGCAGTTAGTGTCCAGGTGACAGGCCTGCTAGGGACAGTGGGATCCGGAGGGTTGGGCCACTAGTGTCAGGATGCTGGGACCTGAAGGGTTCATTATTAAGTAAGAGGGAGTGAGGCAAGGCCTAACCTCCCTGGTAGTTTATACTAAAGACAGTGATCTTTGTTTTATGTAAATCTTTGTTTTTGAGCTACCTGAATAAAAGGTATTTGTTGTTTTTTCACAAGCCTGGAGTCGGTCGATGGTGGAATTTTTGTAGCAGAGCACATTCTAGCAAGACTCCTGTTACAACGCTTATAAAGCATCATAATCATCCGCTATTTGCACCTATTCAAACACGTTCTGCTTTCACAGATGGATATAAGTGTTTGTCCCGGTCAGTATCTGTTTACAACAGCGCAAATGCGGCTTCATTGTAGGCGGAAGTGGCAGATTCAAGTAAATAACCATGGGCGCATATGCTTGCGGTCACTTTGCTGGGCATTGCGCAGATTGATTTCTTGGTTTTATTAGACTGGGCCAGGAATAATGCTAATGACTCCTCCACTTCAGGACCCCTGTTTGATGGACAGAAGGCCACTATCCATTACTATGAGTGAGTAGGGTGTTACTAAGATTCCACCGGAAATATCCTTTAATGCTGATTCAATCATGACAAAAGAAATACTATTTGCATATTGGGGGTCATTCCGAGTTGATCGCTCGCTAGCAGTTTTTAGCAGCCGTGCAAACGCATTGTCGCCACCCACTGGGGAGTGTATTTTAGCTTTGCAGAAGTGCGAACGCTTGTGCAGCCGGGCGCCTACAAAATGGTTTTGTGCAAAACAAGAGTAGCCCTGTAGTTACTCTTCGCGTGCGTTGATTCTAACGACGGAGGGATGGCTTTTGACGTCACACACCCGCCCAGCGAACGCCCAGCCACGCCTGCGTTTTTTCTGTCACGCCAGTGATTTTCTAAGCACTCCCTGAAAATGGTCAGTTGACACCCAGAAACGCCCACTTTCTGTCAATCTCCTTGCAGCCGGCTGTGCGATTGGAATCGTCGCTAGAACCAGTGCAAAATCACAATGGACTTTGTACCCGTACGACGCGCATGCGCATTGCGGAGCATACGCATGCGCAGAATAGCCATTTTTATCACTGATCGTTACGCAGCGAACAACGGCAGCTAGCGATCAACTCGGAATGACCCCCATTGTTTGCAGAATGTCTTACCATTAATTCAGACACAATCAATGTAAATAAGTGGGCATCTACTTTGATAGCACTCAATATCTGCAAATATTTTATTACAGGAACTTTGCTTCTGTAATGTTCATCATTACTTGCCCCATAAATCACAACCAAAGCAACTTGATTGAGGCAGCTTTCAGCACCATTACGTGACATCAGTAGCGATTTACCAACATCGGGCTCCCACCAGAAATTGTTGTGGGGGAATGCCAACATAGAGATCCCCCCAACCCATCCCTTCTACTGGTGGGCAGTTCAAGTGGCCTGTGCCTAATGCCCAGGTGACTTTATTAAGGGGGCACAGGCTCACTTACCGCCTAACTGCACACCGGCCAAAGGCCTGACTGTGCTCCTGAGGCCTAGTGTCTGACACCTGGTGGTCTAGGGAGGATTAGACGTAAGTGGTAGTTGCCCAAGACCGGCTACCAGTATCGGTAAGAGAGACTGCAGTGGGGCGCTTCCTACAGCTCTTTTACTTCCATCCACTGCAGGCCTTCCCGGTCCTTAGCTTGATTCTCGCCGTCTGCTGCTGTCCTCAACGCTCAGAGCCCTCAGCGCTCAAAGCCTTCTGGCCTCTTCCGCAGCCACTGGAGCTCTTGACGTAATACTGTCTCTCTTAACGCGGCTGAATTTAACTCATCACTTGCTAGGCAGGATGTTGCGAGCTATGATCTGACGAGCTGTGATTGTTTTGCTGCAGCGGCTTTCTTTTGACCGCCAGCAAAAAGCCTGACAATTACTCTTTCTACTTGCTGCCGGTCCCCGAGCCGCAATTGTCACGTGTACTGCGCCAAGTTTGAACCGGTGCACGGCCGTCGCTGGGATCTGACACTTGATCCCAGCGCCGGCTGCTTCCATTGCGACACAGAGGCACATAGCCACGCAGGTATCGGCTGTAGGAGCTGGCGGCGGCCCCCCATTCTGTCCAGACCCGGGTACTCCAGTCCTAGCAGTCCGTCCTTGATTGTGGACTTTTTGGTGCAAAATAGCTGTGCAGTATCCCACAGCAACCAGTCAGATGTTAGATGAGATCAGTCTAAGGGTGATGCTTAATGTTACATTTTAAATGTTAGTACATATTTTAGTCCCAGAAACACATATCCTTTTAGATCAATAAAAATGGGACCTTTAGTACTGTAAATATACCCAGAAGGCTTTGATGCGTTGCTCTGAGCTGCCACCTCTGCACGTTGGCTCTTGTGCTAGTCAGTCACCGCCATTGTCTATTACTCCCTATGTTACTGGAAACGCCGCTGCGGTGACTAAAGTATGGAATATTCTGTGAAATGTAGAAAGACACCGTCTGACAGGAGCTGATAAGGACCCTCCGGCTTCAGAACACAACATTGCGGCACCAGCTGTAAAACACATGTAAAGAGATGTGAGCGCTTGGCATGCGGAATACGGTAATAAAGTTCCCGCACCAGACACAGTAGTATGGCGCTTCACCAATCGGAATTGGCTCGCTGTCTGATGGTGGCGTTAAGGCATTTTCCTCTTTTCCTCAGGATGAGAGAGAACAGAGACGTAGAGAATTAATAGACTTTTTTCTTTTCTCCGTTACATCGCTGTCAGGAAATGAGATCTGGCAGATCGGTGATGAGCGACATCTTGGCTGCAACAGAAACACTTTTCAACCAAAGAGATGGATATGTGTCTATTTATGTCTGTCTGGTAAAGTTATATGGCTTTATGTTCTCCTGTCCATTGGGACTGTGACTGCCCTGAAAATACTATGGGGTAGATTTACTAAAATTTCTAAAAATGAAAAGTGGTAATATGTGACCAATCAGATTCTGGTTCTCATTTCTCTATTGCATGCTAGAAAATGATAGACAGGATGTGATTGGTTGCTACGGGCAACATCTCCACTCGCCTACTTTAGAAGCTTTAGTAAAACTACCCCTAAGAGCGAACTCGCTGCATCCTCGGATCCATATTTTGGCTCAAGGGGAGGACGGAACAGTCTGACGATTGCTTGAGGCCCAAGGGCAGAAGTTCTCCACTAGCTGCAGCATTTCTAGAGTATTCTTCAGAGTACCGGTGTTCCAGCGATGACCCATGGTGAGCGGCAGTTCAGGTGAGTTTTTTCCCCCAATCCTTACAACTAACTACCCCATAGTTGCCTACCTCACCTTTCCGGAACGCTGCCGTCGGCGCTTAACATTATCTGAGAATGTTGACGTTTCACATGGCGACATTTCAGATGTGGACACTGTGAGTATGTTGACATTCTGAGCATGACGACATTCCAGTGTGGTGTTGACATCATGGATAGCGACTCTGTCGATCATGTGACTGGTTCCCTAGGTCACTGCACTGCTTGGACAGCCATATTGCATCCCCGTGTCTTCACTGAGCACAGAATCCATTTAGCAGGAAGGTCTGTTTATTGCATCTTGGAACGAGCGGCTCCCGTCGCCCGCCTGCTCCTTTCAATTACTCCGTGTTCAGCTTGTCTTTGTGTGCTCTCTCCGCAGGAGGCTGAAGAAGGATACATTTCCATCTGATGATGTGAAATAACAGGAAGGAAATTCTATGCAATGAATAATGAAAATCATTGTATCATTAGATTTGCCACTGGCTGTCCTGCGGTGGCCGTTATACAGTAAGAGATGATTTAAAGGCAAACCTCTCCGGAATGGTTCCTGGGATCTCCAGCGACCTCGCTCCCACCTCTTCCCGAATAAAATCAATGTGGTGTGAACCTCACATCATGTTTATTTCATGTTGGAGAGACATGAGGCCATTGTAATTTAACACTAGCTGTCTCCCCAGATAACGCTCCTCAGCTGTGCACACAGCAGAATATCAATTTACCTTGCTGTCAGTCTACAGTGCTTAGTTATGTACATAGGGCAGTTCCATAGAGGCGTAATATATACGCCATGTGCCACCCATACACACATTAATGCATAGATGTCATCAGCAGGTGGGGGGGCAGGTTGCTGAAAGTGTACTGAGAGTTTTTGGAGTGGGGGTGTGACTACACCCATCATCCTGTCCTTGTCATCAATCCCCCATATGATTAATAATCCCTGCCATAGCATTTCCACAGAATATGCCCCATTATTCCCCTATATCGTCACAGCCTCATAAACCCCCAAAATATATCTGATGCTGCATCAATGGGTGGTATTCAGTATGCCGGCTGTTGGGATCCCAGCGCCCAGTATACCAGCGCCGAAATCCTGACACCCGGCATACCGACACCTATTCTCGCTCTTGGGGGTCCACGAATCCCCTGGAAGGAGAATAAATAGTATTGCGCCACTGTGCACACAAGGGTCTCATTTGTGCTCGGTATGCCGGTGGTTGGGATTCCGGCGCGAGTATGCTGGCCGCCGGGATTCCGGCCGCCGGCATACCATACTACACCCACATCAATATCCCAATCCATCCTCCATATCATTATATCCCCATCATCCTCCATATCATTATATCCCCATCATCCTCCATATCATTATATACCCATCATCCTCCATATCATTATATCCCCATCATCCTCCATATCATTATATCACCAATCATCCTCCATATCATTATATCACCAATCATCCTCCATATCATTATATCCCCCATCATCCTCCATATCATTATTTCCCCATCATCCTCCATATCATTATATCACCAATCATCCTCCATATCATTATATCACCCATCATCCTCCATATCATTATATCACCCATCATCCTCCATATCATTATATCACCAATCATCCTCCATATCATTATATCACCCATCATCCTCCATATCATTATATACCCATCATCCTCCATATCATTATATCACCCATCATCCTCCATATCATTATATCACCCATCATCATCCATATCATTATATCGTCCATCATCCTCCATATCATTATATCACCCATCATCCTCCGTATCATTATATGGCCATCATCCTCCATATCATTATATCGTCCATCATCCTCCATATCATCATATTCCCCATCATCCTCCTTATCATTATGTCCCCATCATCCTCCATATCATTATATCACCCATCATCGTCCGTATCATTATAGCGCCATCATCCTCCATATCATTATATCGTCCATCATCCTCCATATCAGTATATCCCCATCATCCTCCATATCATCATATCCCCATCATCCTCCTTATCATTATATCCCCATCATCCTCCATATCATCATATCCCCATCATCCTCCATATCATTATATCACCCATCATCCTCCATATCATTATATCCCCCATCATCCTCCATATCATTATATCCCCCATCATCCTCCATATCATTATATCCCCCATCATCCTCCATATCATTATATCCCCCATCATCCTCCACATCATTATATCCCCATCATCCTCCATATCATTATATCACCCATCATCCTCCGTATCATTATATCCCCCATCATCCTCCACATCATTATATCCCCATCATCCTCCATATCATTATATCCCCATCATCCTCCATATCATTATATCCCCCATCATCCTCCATATCATTATATCCCCCATCATCCTCCATATCATTATATCCCCCATCGTCCTCCATATCATTATGTCCCCATCATCCTCCATATCATTATGTCCCCATCATCCTCCATATCATTATATCACCCATCAGCCTCCATATCATTATATCCCCATCATCCTCCATATCATTATATCCCCCATCATCCTCCATATCATTATATCACCCATCATCCTCCATATCATTATATCCCTATTATCCTTCATATCATCATATCCCCATCATCCTCCATATCATTATATCGCCATCATCCTCTATATCATCATATCCCTATCATCCTCCTTATCATTATATCCCCATCATCCTCCATATCATCATATCACCCATCATCCTCCTTATCATTATATCCCCATCATCCTCCATATCATTATATCCCCATCATCCTCCATATCATCATATCCCCATCATCCTCATTATTATATCCCCATCATCCTCCATATCATTATATCCCCCATCATCCTACATATCATTATATCACCCATCATCCTCCATATCATTATATTCCCCATCATCCTCCATATCATTATATCCCCCATCAGCCTCCATATCATTATATCCCCGTCATCCTCCATATCACCATATCACCCATCATCCTCCATATTATTATATCCCATCATCCTCCATATCATTATATCCCCATCATCCTCCATATCATTATATCGCCATCATCCTCTATATCATTATATCGTCCATCATCCTCCATATCATTATATCACCCATCATCCTCCATATCATTATATCCCCATCATCCTACATATCATTATATCCCCATCACCCTCCATATCTTTATATCCCCCATCATCCTCCATATCATCATATCCCCCATCATCCTCCATATCATTATATCATCCATCATTCTCCATATCATTATATCCCCATCATCCTCCATATCATTATATCACCCATCATCCTCCATATCATCATATCCCCATCATCCTCCTTATCATTATCTCTCCATCATCCTCCATATCATTATATCACCCATCATCCTCCATATCATCATATCCCCCATCATCCTCCATATCATTATATCACCCATCATCCTCCATATCATTATATCCCCCATCATCCTCCATATCATCATATCCCCCATCATCCTCCATATCATTATATCACCCATCATCCTCCATATCATCATATCCCCATCATCCTCCTTATCATTATCTCTCCATCATCCTCCATATCATTATATCCCCATCATCCTTCATATCATATCCCCATCATCCTCCTTATCATTATCTCCCCATCATCCTTCATATCATTATATCCCCATCATCCTCTATATCATCATATACCCATCATCCTCCATATCATTATATCCCCCATCATCCTCCATATCATCATATCCCCCATCATCCTCCATATCATCATATCCCCATCATCCTCCATCTCCTATATAATAGCCCTATTCTGTGACCTTGTGATTCATTTGCTAACGCTGGGCGGAGTCACAACAGTGGGCGGAGTTATTCAAATGAGTCACAGAGATCTGGCCAAATCTACAGGAGACTAGGAGCAGAAGCAGATAGCATGGGCATTGGGCATGTCACAGGCAGGGGTGCAGACCTCCCAGCTTTCTGCAGGAGCTTTCTCCAGGCAGAAGGAGGGAAACACACTCGGCGAAAAGGGGGCGTGGCTTCACGGGAGGGCCCCCATTTTCGTCAGTGAGGGGGCTTGCCCAGCGCTCTGTGAGCTGCTGGCATGCCCCCAGGGCTGATTATGAGTCCGGGGGGCACAGGGCACTTGAGACAGGGGAGCCCTATCTCATTGCTGTGCCTGCTGTGGGTTGGGGGCGTGGCCTAATTGCGGCCCGCGCGGTCACGCCCCCTTATGCAAATTCCGATTTTTATTTTTTTTATGGGATTTTGGCCCCTCAGCTAGGGGTAAATCCAGAGGACGTGGTCGCTCCCCCTACACACCCGCACAGGCAGAAGAAAGCAGGGAGACTGCTGCCTCCCTGTAACACCACAGACCTGCCAATATGCAGCAGCGTGTGCTGACTGTAGCAAAATGCTGCCGCTGTTGCTGGTAGGACGGGGGAGCTTCAGAGCTGGGACAGAGCTACTCCAGCCGGGGGGCCCCCTAAAACTGTGGGGCCAATGGTACGTACACCCTGCCCCCCCCCCCTTAATTCGGCTCTGCTACTGGAACCCCCCCTTAATCCGTACCCCCTGATGCCCCCTCTCCCTCTGTCTCCACTATTCACCGCTGCTCTGCTAAGCAGAACAGCGAGTACAGGAGCTTTCCAACTGCCCCCCCCCCCCACCGCCGGACACTGCGACCCGCGGGTGGGACAGCGGGACAGACCCCAAAAAATGGGACTGTCCCGCGAAAATTGGGACATTTGGGAGGTATGGGGGTGTGTGAGGGGTATGTCATACAGACAGACAGGCACCGGCTCACTGTGTGCTTGACCCCCCACATCGGCATACTCAGCAGGGTCTCTCTGGTGCGGAGGAGCGTCACTTTCTAGCACACTCCACGCTTCTTAGCTGCAGTTTAGTCGGGCACCAGCCGCTGTGCAGGTTCCATACTGCCTCTGTTATCTCCAGCCCCGGCAACCCCACCGCTAGCTGCAGCGCTGCCACCCGCAGTGGAGTGCGCCCAGCTCATTCACACACTTTAGCTGGCGGGTAGCGCTGCAGAAATCCGAGCTGCTTGCAGGCTCTGACCCACTCCTCCCTCCAGCCGCAGCGTCTCCTGGGAGCTAACCAGTCACTCCCAGTCTCCCCTTACCACAGTGCCCGGAAGCCGTGAGGTCCGCGCCACGTGCATGCTATGACCCCCTCCTCCCTCCAGCCGCAGCATCTCCTGGGGGCTAACCAGTCATTTCCAGTCTCACCTTACCACAGTGCCCGGCAGCTGCGCGAGGTCTGCGGTGTGTGACTGAGGAGGGGGGGAGGGATGCGGACTGGCAGAGAAAGCAGGACTCCAGCCTGAGAGAGTCAGCCATGCCAAGTCTCCAGCAGCAGCAGATCCCAACAGGTTGGAATGGAACAGCAGCAGCCAGCAGCAGTGACTCCAGTAAGACACATCTGTCTGTCACCACTGTTTTGTCCCTAATACCAATCTCTCCCGTGCCCTGTGTTCTGTCATGTCCCTGTCACCCCTGGCCTTGCCCTGCCACCCTTATTCTGGCCCTTTCACCCTTATCCTGGCCCTTTCACCCTTATCCTGGCCCTGTCACCCTTATGCTGGCCCTGTTACCCCTATCCTGGCCCTGTCACCCCTGTGCTTGCCCTGTCAACCCTATACTGGCCCCGTCACCCCTGTCCTGGTCCTGCCGCCCCTACCCTGGCCCTGTCACCCCTATCCTGCCCCTATCATTTCTGTCCTGGCCCTGTCACCCCTGTCCTGGCCCCGTCACCCCTGTCCTGGCCCCGTCACCCCTGTCCTGGCACCGTCACCCCTATCCTGGCCCCGTCAACCCTGTACTGACCCTGTCACCCCTGTCCTGGCCCTGTTACTGCATACCCTCCAACTACCTTTTATGGCATGTACAGTACCCGCAGCACCTCCAGACCTCTCCCCAATGCACTACACCTCCGCACCTTCCCCTCCACCACATGCGGCACTCCACCCCTCCCCCACATGCTGTGCCTCCAGACCCCCTACACCACCCGTGGCTCCCACTCCTCCACCCCTTCACCACCCACAGCACCTCCAGGCCCCTTCCACCATTCACCCCCCTTATACGTCTCCCCCCACACCTGCCCCCCTCCACCTGCAGCATCTGCAGACACCCTCCTCCATCAGCGGTCCCCCCCTCACCCACCCCTCCCCCACCAATGGCACCACCGCACCTGCCCCTCCACCACCTGCAGCACCTCCGGACCTCCTTTCCCATCCGCCGCAACACCCGTACCTGCCCCTACCCTACCCATGGTGCCTGCGGTCCCCTACCCAACCCCCGGCACACCCATCCCACAGCACCTCCGGAACCCTTCACCCATCCACAACATCCCCACACCTGCCCCTCTCCCACCCGTGGCACCCCTGCCCCTCCCCCACCTGCAGTGCCTCTGGACCCCTCCCCCATCTGCATCCCCCACTCCTCTGCCCCTCCCCCACGCGCAGCACCTCCCGAACCTTCCCCATCCGGGCCCCACCCCCACTTCTGCCTCCCCTCCACCCGCAGCATCTACAGACACCATCCGCAGTCCCCCCCGCACCCGCTACATTCTGTACATCGTGCCCTGCAGGTGCTGTTCACGCCGTCGCAAGGGGCTGCGCCTCCTTCACCATCGCACGCCCTTTCATTGTGCAATATTTAACCACTAACAAAGGAATGCAGGTAACACTCCATATAATACAAATATTAAACCCCAGAAAGGCATGCAAGGGTTAAGGGGGCGTAGCCCCTTGCGACGGTGTGAAGAGCGCCCGTAGGGCGCGATGAAGCACCTAGTATCATTATATCATCCATCATTCTCCATATCATTATATCCCCATCATCCTCCATATCATCATATCCCCCATCATCCTCCATATCATTATATCATCCATCATTCTCCATATCATTATATACCCATCATCCTCCTTATCATTATATCCCCATCATCCTCCATATCATCATATCCCCATCATCCTCCACATCATTATATCCCCCATCATCCTACATATCATTATGTCACCCATCATCCTCCATATCATTATATCCCCGTCATCCTCCATATCATCATATCCCCATCATCCTCCATATCATTATATCCCCCATCAGCCTCCATATCATTATGTCCCCATCATCCTCCATATCATTATGTCCCCATCATCCTCCATATCATTATATCACCCATCATCCTCCATATCATTATATCACCCATCATCCTCCGTATCATTATATCCCCCATCATCCTCCATATCATTATGTCCCCATCATCCTCCATATCATTATGTCCCCATCATCCTCCCTATCATTATATCACCCATGAGCCTCCATATCATTATATCCCCATCATCCTCCATATCATTATATCACCCATCATCCTCCATATCATTATATCACCCATCATCCTCCATATCATTATATCACCCATCATCCTCCATATCATTATATCACCCATCATCCTCCATATCATTATATCACCCATCATCCTCCATATCATTATATCACCCATCATCCTCCATATCATTATATCACCCATCATCCTCCATATCATTATATCCCCATCATCCTCCATATCATCATATCCCCATCATCCTCCATATCATTATATCACCCATCATCCTCCATATCATTATATCCCCCATCAGCCTCCATATCATAATGTCCCCATCATCCTCCATATCATTATGTCCCCATCATCCTCCATATCATTGTATCACCCATCATCCTCCATATCATTATATCACCCATCATCCTCCGTATCATTATATCACCAATCATCCTCCATATCATTATGTCCCCATCATCCTCCATATCATTATGTCCCCATCATCCTCCCTATCATTATATCACCCATCAGCCTCCATATCATTATATCCCCCATCATCCTCCATATCATTATATCCCCCATCATCCTCCATATCATTATATCACCCATCATCCTCCATATCATTATATCACCCATCATCCTCCATATCATTATATCCCCATCATCCTCCATATCATTATATCACCCATCATCCTCCATATCATTATATCACCCATCATCCTCCATATCATTATATCCCTGTCATCCTCCATATCATCATATCCCCATCATCCTCCATATCATTATATCCCCATCAGCCTCCATATCATTATGTCCCCATCAGCCTCCATATCATTATGTCCCCATCATCCTCCATATCATTATGTCCCCCATCATCCTCCATATCATTATATCCCCATCATCCTCCATATCATTATATCCCCCATCATCCTCCATATCATTATATCGTCCATCATCATCCACATCATTATATCCCCATCATCCTCCATATCATTATATCACCCATCATCCTCCATATCATTATATCACCCATTATCCTCCGTATCATTATATCCCCCATCATCCTCCATATCATTATATCACCCATCATCCTCCATATCATTATATCCCTATTATCCTTCATATCATCATATCCCCATCATCCTCCATATCATTATATCGCCATCATCCTCTATATCATTATATCGTCCATCATCCTCCATATCATTATATCCCCATCATCCTCCTTATCATTATATCCCCATCATCCTCCTTATCATTATATCCCCATCATCCTCCATATCATTATATCCCCATCATCCTCCATATCATCATATCCCCATCATCCTCCTTATCATTATATCCCCATCATCCTCCATATCATTATATCCCCCATCATCCTCCATATCATTATATCACCCATCATCCTCCATATCATTATATCCCCGTCATCCTCCATATCATTATATCCCCCATCAGCCTCCATATCATTATATCCCCGTCATCCTCCATATCACCATATCACCCATCATCCTCCTTATCATTATATCCCCATCATCCTCCATATCATTATATCCCCCATCATCCTCCATATCATTATATCGCCATCATCCTCTATATCATTATATCCCCCATCATCCTCCATATCATTATATCATCCATCATCCTCCATATCATCATATCCCCATCATCCTCCTTATCATTATATCCCCATCATCCTCCATATCATTATATCCCCATCATCCTCCATATCATTATATCCCCCATCATCCTCCATATCATCATATCCCCCATCATCCTCCATATCATTATATCCCCCATCAGTCTCCATATCATTATATCATCCATCATCCTCCATATCATCATATCCCCATCATCCTCCATATCATTATATCACCCATCATCCTCCATATCATTATATCCCTGTCATCCTCCATATCATTATATACCCGATCAGCCTCCATATCATTATATCCCCGTCATCCTCCATATCACCATATCACCCATCATCCTCCTTATCATCATATCCCCATCATCCTCCATATCATTATATCCCCATCATCCTCCATATCATTATATCCCCCATCATCCTCCATATCATCATATCCCTATCATCCTCCATATCAGTATATCCCCATCATCCTCCATATCATTATATCCCCCATCATCCTCCATATCATTATATCCCCCATCATCCTCCATATCATCATATCCCCATCATCCTCCATATCATTATATCCCCCATCATCCTCCATATCATCATATCCCCCATCATCCTCCATATCATTATATCATCCATCATCCTTTATATCATCATATCCCCATCATCCTCCATATCATTATATCCCCATCATCCTCCATATCATTATATCCCCATCATCCTCCATATCATTATGTCCCCCATCATCCTCCATATCATTATATCCCCATCATCCTCCATATCATTATATCACCCATCATCCTCCATATCATTATATCCCCATCATCCTCCTTATCATTATATCCCCATCATCCTCTATATCATCATATCCCTTTCATCCTCCATATCATTATATCACCCATCATCCTCCATATCATTATATCTCCCATCATCCTCCATATCATTATATCCCCGTCATCCTCCATATCATCATATCCCCATCATCCTCCATATCATTATATCCCCCATCAGCCTCCATATCATTATATCACCCATCATCCTCCATATCATTATATCCCCCATCATCCTCCACATCATTATATCCCCATCATCCTCCATATCATTATATCGTCCATCATCCTCCATATAATTATATCCCCCATCATCCTCCACATCATTATATCCCCCATCATCCTCCACATCATTATATCCCCATCATCCTCCATATCATTATATCCCCCATCATCCTCCATATCATTATATCCCCCATCATCCTCCACATCATTATATCCCCCATCATCCTCCACATCATTATATCCCCATCATCCTCCATATCATTATATCCCCATCATCCTCCATATCATTATATCGTCCATCATCCTCCACATCATTATATCCCCATCATCCTCCTTATCATTATTTCCCCATCATCCTCTATATCATCATATCCCTATCATCCTCCATATCATTATATCACCCATCATCCTCCATATCATTATATCACCCATCATCCTCCATATCATTATATCCCCATTAGCCTCCATATCATTGTATCCCCCATCATCCTCCATATCATTATATCACCCATCATCCTCCATATCATTATATCCCCCATCATCCTCCATATCATTATATCATCCATCATCCTCCATATCATTATACTCCCCATCATCCCCCGTATCATTATATCCCCCATCATCCTCCGTATCATTATATCACCCATCATCCTCCATATCATTATATCCCCATTAGACTCCATATCATTATATCCCCCATCATCCTTCACATCATTATATCCCCATCATCCTCCATATCATTATATCCCCATCATCCTCCATATCATATCCCCCATCATCCTCCATATCATTATATCCTCCATCATCCTCCACATCATTATAGCCCCCATCATCCTCCACATCATTATATCGTCCATCCTCCTCCATATCATTATATCCCCCATCATCCTCCACATCATTATATCCCCATCATCCTCCATATCATTATATCGTCCATCATCCTCCACATCATTATATCACCCATCATCCTCCATATCAATATATCCCCATCATCCTCCATATCATTATATCCCCCATCATCCTCCATATCATTATATCATCCTCCATATCATTATATCCCCATCATCCTCCATATCATTATATCCCCCTCATCCTCCATATCATTATATCCTCATCATCCTCCACATCATTATATCCCCATCATCCTCCATATCATTATATCCCCCTTCATCCTCCATATCACTATATATCCCCCATCATCCTCCATATCATTATATCCCCATCATTCTCCATATCATTATATCCCTATCATTCTCCATATCATATCCCCCATCATCCTCCATATCATTATATCACCAATCATCCTCAACATCATTATAGCCCCCATCATCCTCCACATCATTATATCCCCATCATCCTCCACATCATTATATCCCCCATCATCCTCCATATCATTATATCCCCCACTATCCTCCATATCATTATATCCCCATCATCCTCCATATCATTATATCACCCATCATCCTCCATATCATTATATCACCCATCATCCTCCATTTCATTATATCCCCGTCATCCTCCATATCATTATATCCCCCATCATCCTCCACATCATTATATCCCCCATCATCCTCCATATCATTATATCACCCATCATCCTCCATTTCATTATATCCCTGTCATCCTCCATATCATTATATCCCCCATCATCCTCCACATCATTATATCCCCCATCATCCTCCATTTCATTATATCCCCGTCATCCTCCATATCATTATATCCCCGTCATCCTCCATATTATTATATCCCCATCATCCTCCATATCATTATATCCCCCACTATCCTCCATATCATTATATCCCCATCATCCTCCACATCATTATATCACCCATCGTCCTCCATATCATTATATCACCCATCATCCTCCATATCATCATATCCCCATCATCCTCCATATCATTATATCCCCCATCAGCCTCCATATCATTATATCACCCATCATCCTCCATATCATTATATCCCCCATCATCCTCCACATCATTATATCCCCATCATCCTCCACATCATTATATCGTCCATCATCCTCCATATCATTATATCCCCCATCATCCTCCACATCATTATATCCCCATCATCCTCCATATCATTATATCGTCCATCATCCTCCACATCATTATATCACCCATCATCCTCCATATCATTATATCCACATCATCCTCCATATCATTATATCCCCCATCATCCTCCATATCATTATATCCCCATCACCCTCCATATCATTATATCCCCCTCATCCTCCATATCATTATATCCCCCTTCATCCTCCATATCATTATATCCCCATCATCCTCCATATCATTATATCCCCATCATCCTCCATATCATTATATCCCCCTCATCCTCCATATCATTATATCCCCCTTCATCCTCCATATCATTATATCCCCATCATCCTCCACATCATTATATCGTCCATCATCCTCCACATCATTATATCACCCATCATCCTCCATATCATTATATCCCCATCATCCTCCATATCATTATATCCCCCATCATCCTCCATATCATTATATCCCCATCATCCTCCATATCATTATATCCCCCTCATCCTCCATATCATTATATCCTCATCATCCTCCACATCATTATATCCCCATCATCCTCCATATCATTATATTCCCCTTCATCCTCCATATCACTATATATCCCCCATCATCCGCCATATCATTATATCCCCATCATCCTCCATATCATTATATCCCTATCATTCTCCATATCATATCCCCCATCATCCTCCATATCATTATATCACCAATCATCCTCCACATCATTATAGCCCCCATCATCCTCCACATCATTATATCCCCATCATCCTCCACATCATTATATCCCACACTATCCTCCATATCATTATATCCCCATCATCCTCCATATCATTATATCACCCATCATCCTCCATATCATTATATCACCCATCATCCTCCATTTCATTATATCCCCGTCATCCTCCATATCATTATATCCCCCATCATCCTCCACATCATTATATCCCCCATCATCCTCCATTTCATTATATCCCCGTCATCCTCCATATCATTATATCCCCCATCATCCTCCACATCATTATATCACCCATCATCCTCCATATCATTATATCACCCATCATCCTCCATATCATCATATCCCCATCATCCTCCATATCATTATATCCCCCATCAGCCTCCATATCATTATATCACCCATCATCCTCCATATCATTATATCCCCCATCATCCTCCACATCATTATATCCCCATCATCCTCCACATCATTATATCGTCCATCATCCTCCATATCATTATATCCCCCATCATCCTCCACATCATTATATCCCCATCATCCTCCATATCATTATATCGTCCATCATCCTCCACATCATTATATCACCCATCATCCTCCATATCATTATATCCCCCATCATCCTCCACATCATTATATCCCCATCATCCTCCACATCATTATATCGTCCATCATCCTCCATATCATTATATCCCCCATCATCCTCCACATCATTATATCCCCATCATCCTCCATATCATTATATCGTCCATCATCCTCCACATCATTATATCACCCATCATCCTCCATATCATTATATCCCCATCATCCTCCATATCATTATATCCCCCATCATCCTCCATATCATTATATCCCCATCATCCTCCATATCATTATATCCCCCTCATCCTCCATATCATTATATCCCCCTTCCTCCTCCATATCATTATATCCCCATCATCCTCCATATCATTATATCCCCATCATCCTCCATATCATTGTATCACCCATCATCCTCCATATCATTATATCACCCATCATCCTCCATATCATTATATCCCCATTAGCCTCCATATCATTGTATCCCCCATCATCCTCCATATCATTATATCACCCATCATCCTCCATATCATTATATCCCCCATCATCCTCCATATCATTATATCATCCATCATCCTCCATATCATTAATACTCCCCATCATCCCCCGTATCATTATATCCCCCATCATCCTCCGTATCATTATATCACCCATCATCCTCCATATCATTATATCCCCATTAGCCTCCATATCATTATATCCCCCATCATCCTTCATATCATTATTTCCCCATCATCCTCCATATCATTATATCCCCATCATCCTCCATATCATATCCCCCATCATCCTCCATATCATTATGTCCTCCATCATCCTCCACATCATTATAGCCCCCATCATCCTCCACATCATTATATCGTCCATCCTCCTCCATATCATTATATCCCCCATCATCCTCCACATCATTATATCCCCATCATCCTCCATATCATTATATCGTCCATCATCCTCCACATCATTATATCACCCATCATCCTCCATATCATTATATCCCCATCATCCTCCATATCATTATATCCCCCATCATCCTCCATATCATTATATCCCCATCATCCTCCATATCATTATATCCCCCTCATCCTCCATATCATTATATCCTCATCATCCTCCACATCATTATATCCCCATCATCCTCCATATCATTATATCCCCCTTCTTCCTCCATATCACTATATATCCCCCATCATCCTCCATATCATTATATCCCCATCATCCTCCATATCATTATATCCCTATCATTCTCCATATCATATCCCCCATCATCCTCCATATCATTATATCACCAATCATCCTCCACATCATTATAGCCCCCATCATCCTCCACATCATTATATCCCCATCATCCTCCACATCATTATATCCCCCATCATCCTCCATATCATTATATCCCCCACTATCCTCCATATCATTATATCCCCATCATCCTCCATATCATTATATCACCCATCATCCTCCATATCATTATATCACCCATCATCCTCCATTTCATTATATCCCGGTCATCCTCCAAATCATTATATCCCCCATCATCCTCCACATCATTATATCCCCCATCATCCTCCATATCATTATATCACCCATCATCCTCCATTTCATTATATCCCCGTCATCCTCCATATCATTATATCCCCCATCATCCTCCACATCATTATATCCCCCATCATCCTCCATTTCATTATATCCCCGTCATCCTCCATATCATTATATCCCCCATCATCCTCCACATCATTATATCACCCATCATCCTCCATATCATTATATCACCCATCATCCTCCATATCATCATATCCCCATCATCCTCCATATCATTATATCCCCCATAAGCCTCCATATCATTATATCCCCCATCATCCTCCATATCATTATATCCCCCATCATCCTCCACATCATTATATCCCCATCATCCTCCACATCATTATATCCCCATCATCCTCCACATCATTATATCGTCCATCATCCTCCATATCATTATATCCCCCATCATCCTCCACATCATTATATCCCCATCATCCTCCATATCATTATATCGTCCATCATCCTCCACATCATTATATCACCCATCATCCTCCATATCATTATATC
This sequence comes from Pseudophryne corroboree, assembly GCF_028390025.1. Taxonomy (NCBI): domain Eukaryota; kingdom Metazoa; phylum Chordata; class Amphibia; order Anura; family Myobatrachidae; genus Pseudophryne; species Pseudophryne corroboree. The sequence goes on along the minus strand of NC_086454.1, from coordinate 356,324,455 downwards.
ACCCATCATCCTCCATATCATCATATCCCCATCATCCTCCATATCATTATATCCCCCATCAGCCTCCATATCATTATATCACCCATCATCCTCCATATCATTATATCCCCCATCATCCTCCACATCATTATATCCCCATCATCCTCCACATCATTATATCCCCATCATCCTCCACATCATTATATCGTCCATCATCCTCCATATCATTATATCCCCCATCATCCTCCACATCATTATATCCCCATCATCCTCCATATCATTATATCGTCCATCATCCTCCACATCATTATATCACCCATCATCCTCCATATCATTATATCCCCATCATCCTCCATATCATTATATCCCCCATCATCCTCCATATCATTATATCCCCATCATCCTCCATATCATTATATCCCCCTCATCCTCCATATCATTATATCCCCCTTCATCCTCCATATCATTATATCCCCATCATCCTCCATATCATTATATCCCCATCATCTCCATATCATTATATCACCAATCATCCTCCACATCATTATAGCCCCCATCATCCTCCACATCATTATATCCCCATCATCCTCCACATCATTATATCGTCCATCATCCTCCATATCATTATATCCCCCACTTTCCTCCATATCATTATATCCCCATCATCCTCCATATCATTATATCACCCATCATCCTCCATATCATTATATCCCCCATCATCCTCCACATCATTATATCCCCATCATCCTCCATATCATTATATCCCTATCATCCTCCATATCATTATATCCCCATCATCCTCCATATCATTATATTCACATCATCCTCCATATCATCATATCCCCCATCATCCTCCATATCATTATATCACCACTCATCCTCCATATCATTATATCCCCCATCATCCTCCATATCATTATATCCCCCATCATCCTCCATATCATTATATCCCCATCATCATCCATATCATTATATCCCCCATCATCCTCCATATCATTATATCCCCATCATCCTCCATATCATTATATCCCCCATCATCCTCCATATCATTATATCCCCCATCATCCTCCATATCAATATATCCCCATCATCCTCCATATCATTATATCCCCCATCATCCTCTATATCATTATATCCCCCATCATCCTCCATATCATTATATCCCCCATCATCCTCCATATCATTATATCCCCATCATCCTCCATATCATTATATCCCCATCATCCTACATATTATTATATCCCCATCATCCTTCATATCATATCCCCCATCATCCTTCATATCATTATATCCCCATCATCCTCCATATCATTATATCCCCATCATCCTTCATATCATATCCACCATCATCCTCCATATCATTATATCCCTATCATCCTTCATATCATTATATTCCCCATCATCCTCCATATCATTATATCCCCATCATCCTCCATATCATTATATCCCCGTCATCCTCCATATCATCATATCCCCATCATCCTCCATATCATTATATCCCCCATCAGCCTCCATATCATTATATCACCCATCATCCTCCATATTATTATATCCCCCATCATCCTCCACATCATTATATCCCCATCATCCTCCATATCATTATATCCCCATCATCCTCCACATCATTATATCGTCCATCATCCTCCATATCATTATATCCCCCACTTTCCTCCATATCATTATATCCCCATCATCCTCCATATCATTATATCACCCATCATCCTCCATATCATTATATCCCCCATCATCCTCCATTTCATTATATCCCCGTCATCCTCCATATCATTATATCCCCCATCATCCTCCACATTATTATATCACCCATCATCCTCCATATCATTATATCACCCATCATCCTCCATATCATCATATCCCCATCATCCTCCATATCATTATATCCCCCATCAGCCTCCATATCATTATATCACCCATCATCCTCCATATCATTATATCCCCCATCATCCTCCACATCATTATATCCCCATCATCCTCCACATCATTATATCGTCCATCATCCTCCATATCATTATATCCCCCATCATCCTCCACATCATTATATCCCCATCATCCTCCATATCATTATATCGTCCATCATCCTCCACATCATTATATCACCCATCATCCTCCATATCATTATATCCCCATCATCCTCCATATCATTATATCCCCCATCATCCTCCATATCATTATATCCCCATCATCCTCCATATCATTATATCACCCATCATCCTCCATATCATTATATCCCCCTTCATCCTCCATATCATTATATCCCCATCATCCTCCATATCATTATATCCCCCTTCATCCTCCATATCATTATATCCCCATCATCCTCCATATCATTATATCCCCATCATCTCCATAACATTATATCACCAATCATCCTCCACATCATTATAGCCCCCATCATCCTCCACATCATTATATCCCCCATCATCCTCCATATCATTATATCACCCATCATCCTCCATATCATTATATCACCCATCATCCTCCATATCATTATATCCCCATTAGCCTCCATATCATTGTATCCCCCATCATCCTCCATATCATTATATCACCCATCATCCTCCATATCATTATATCCCCCATCATCCTCCATATCATTATATCATCCATCATCCTCCATATCATTAATACTCCCCATCATCCCCCGTATCATTATATCCCCCATCATCCTCCGTATCATTATATCACCCATCATCCTCCATATCATTATATCCCCATTAGCCTCCATATCATTATATCCCCCATCATCCTTCCTATCATTATATCCCCATCATCCTCCATATCATTATATCCCCATCATCCTCCATATCATATCCCCCATCATCCTCCATATCATTATATCCTCCATCATCCTCCACATCATTATAGCCCCCATCATCCTCCACATCATTATATCGTCCATCCTCCTCCATATCATTATATCCCCCATCATCCTCCACATCATTATATCCCCATCATCCTCCATATCATTATATCGTCCATCATCCTCCACATCATTATATCACCCATCATCCTCCATATCATTATATCCCCATCATCCTCCATATCATTATATCCCCCATCATCCTCCATATCATTATATCCCCATCATCCTCCATATCATTATATCCCCCTCATCCTCCATATCATTATATCCTCATCATCCTCCACATCATTATATCCCCATCATCCTCCATATCATTATATCCCCCTTCATCCTCCATATCACTATATATCCCCCATCATCCTCCATATCATTATATCCCCATCATCCTCCATATCATTATATCCCTATCATTCTCCATATCATATCCCCCATCATCCTCCATATCATTATATCACCAATCATCCTCCACATCATTATAGCCCCCATCATCCTCCACATCATTATATCCCCATCATCCTCCACATCATTATATCCCCCATCATCCTCCATATCATTATATCCCCCACTATCCTCCATATCATTATATCCCCATCATCCTCCATATCATTATATCACCCATCATCCTCCATATCATTATATCACCCATCATCCTCCATTTCATTATATCCCGGTCATCCTCCATATCATTATATCCCCCATCATCCTCCACATCATTATATCCCCCATCATCCTCCATATCATTATATCACCCATCATCCTCCATTTCATTATATCCCCGTCATCCTCCATATCATTATATCCCCATCATCCTCCATATCATTATATCCCCATCATCCTCCACATCATTATATCCCCCATCATCCTCCATTTCATTATATCCCCATCATCCTCCATATCATTATATCCCCCATCATCCTCCACATCATTATATCACCCATCATCCTCCATATCATTATATCACCCATCATCCTCCATATCATCATATCCCCATCATCCTCCATATCATTATATCCCCCATCAGCCTCCATATCATTATATCACCCATCATCCTACATATCATTATATCCCCCATCATCCTCCACATCATTATATCCCCATCATTCTCCACATCATTATATCCCCATCATCTTCCACATCATTATATCGTCCATCATCCTCCATATCATTATATCCCCCATCATCCTCCACATCATTATATCCCCATCATCCTCCATATCATTATATCGTCCATCATCCTCCACATCATTATATCACCCATCATCCTCCATATCATTATATCACCCATCATCCTCCATATCATCATATCCCCATCATCCTCCATATCATTATATCCCCCATCAGCCTCCATATCATTATATCACCCATCATCCTCCATATCATTATATCCCCCATCATCCTCCACATCATTATATCCCCATCATCCTCCACATCATTATATCCCCATCATCCTCCACATCATTATATCGTCCATCATCCTCCATATCATTATATCCCCCATCATCCTCCACATCATTATATCCCCATCATCCTCCATATCATTATATCGTCCATCATCCTCCACATCATTATATCACCCATCATCCTCCATATCATTATATCCCCATCATCCTCCATATCATTATATCCCCCATCATCCTCCATATCATTATATCCCCATCATCCTCCATATCATTATATCCCCCTCATCCTCCATATCATTATATCCCCCTTCATCCTCCATATCATTATATCCCCATCATCCTCCATATCATTATATCCCCATCATCTCCATATCATTATATCACCAATCATCCTCCACATCATTATAGCCCCCATCATCCTCCACATCATTATATCCCCATCATCCTCCACATCATTATATCGTCCATCATCCTCCATATCATTATATCCCCCACTTTCCTCCATATCATTATATCCCCATCATCCTCCATATCATTATATCACCCATCATCCTCCATATCATTATATCCCCCATCATCCTCCACATCATTATATCCCCATCATCCTCCATATCATTATATCCCTATCATCCTCCATATCATTATATCCCCATCATCCACCATATCATTATATTCACATCATCCTCCATATCATCATATCCCCCATCATCCTCCATATCATTATATCACCACTCATCCTCCATATCATTATATCCCCCATCATCCTCCATATCATTATATCCCCCATCATCCTCCATATCATTATATCCCCATCATCCTCCATATCATTATATCCCCATCATCCTCCATATCATTATATCCCCCATCATCCTCCATATCATTATATCCCCATCATCCTCCATATCATTATATCCCCCATCATCCTCCATATCATTATATCCCCCATCATCCTCCATATCATTATATCCCCATCATCCTCCATATCATTATATCCCCCATCATCCTCTATATCATTATATCCCCCATCATCCTCCATATCATTATATCCCCCATCATCATCCATATCATTATATCCCCATCATCCTCCATATCATTATATCCCCATCATCCTCCATATCATTATATCCCCCTTCATCCTCCATATCATTATATCCCCATCATCCTCCATATTATTATATCCCCATCATCCTTCATATCATATCCCCCATCATCCTTCATATCATTATATCCCCATCATCCTCCATATCATTATATCCCCATCATCCTTCATATCATATCCACCATCATCCTCCATATCATTATATCCCTATCATCCTTCATATCATTATATTCCCTATCATCCTCCATATCATTATATCCCCATCATCCTCCATATCATTATATCCCCGTCATCCTCCATATCATCATATCCCCATCATCCTCCATATCATTATATCCCCCATCAGCCTTCATATCATTATATCACCCATCATCCTCCATATCATTATATCCCCCATCATCCTCCACATCATTATATCCCCATCATCCTCCATATCATTATATCCCCATCATCCTCCACATCATTATATCGTCCATCATCCTCCATATCATTATATCCCCCACTTTCCTTCATATCATTATATCCCCATCATCCTCCATATCATTATATCACCCATCATCCTCCATATCATTATATCCCCCATCATCCTCCACATCATTATATCCCCATCATCCTCCATATCATTATATCCCTATCATCCTCCATATCATTATATCCCCATCATCCTCCATATCATTATATTCACATCATCCTCCATATCATCATATCCCCCATCATCCTCCATATCATTATATCACCACTCATCCTCCATATCATTATATCCCCCATCATCCTCCATATCATTATATCCCCCATCATCCTCCATATCATTATATCCCCATCATCCTCCATATCATTATATCCCCCATCATCCTCCATATCATTATATCCACCATCATCCTCCATATCATTATATCCCCATCATCCTCCATATCATTATATCCCCCATCATCCTCTATATCATTATATCCCCCATCATCCTCCATATCATTATATCCCCCATCATCCTCCATATCATTATATCCCCATCATCCTCCATATCATTATATCCCCATCATCCTCCATATTATTATATCCCCATCATCCTTCATATCATATCCCCCATCATCCTTCATATCATTATATCCCCATCATCCTCCATATCATTATATCCCCATCATCCTTCATATCATATCCACCATCATCCTCCATATCATTATATCCCTATCATCCTTCATATCATTATATTCCCCATCATCCTCCATATCATTATATCCCCATCATCCTCCATATCATTATATCCCCGTCATCCTCCATATCATCATATCCCCATCATCCTCCATATCATTATATCCCCCATCAGCCTCCATATCATTATATCACCCATCATCCTCCATATCATTATATCCCCCATCATCCTCCACATCATTATATCCCCATCATCCTCCATATCATTATATCCCCATCATCCTCCATATCATTATATCGTCCATCATCCTCCATATCATTATATCCCCCATCATTCTCCACATCATTATATCCCCCATCATCCTCCACATCATTATATCCCCATCATCCTCCATATCATTATATCCCCCATCATCCTCCATATCATTATATCCCCCATCATCCTCCACATCATTATATCCCCCATCATCCTCCACATCATTATATCCCCATCATCCTCAATATCATTATATCCCCATCATCCTCCATATCATTATATCGTCCATCATCCTCCACATCATTATTTCCCCATCATCCTCCTTATCATTATATCCCCATCATCCTCTATATCATCATATCCCCATCATCCTCCATATCATTATATCACCCATCATCCTCCATATCATTATATCACCCATCATCCTCCATATCATTATATCCCCATTAGCCTCCATATCATTATATCCCCCATCATCCTTCATATCATTATATCCCCATCATCCTCCATATCATATCCCCCATCATCCTCCATATCATTATATCCTCCATCATCCTCCACATCATTATAGCCCCCATCATCCTCCACATCATTATATCGTCCATCCTCCTCCATATCATTATATCCCCCATCATCCTCCACATCATTATATCCCCATCATCCTCCATATCATTATATCGTCCATCATCCTCCACATCATTATATCACCCATCATCCTCCATATCATTATATCCCCATCATCCTCCATATCATTATATCCCCCATCATCCTCCATATCATTATATCCCCATCATCCTCCATATCATTATATCCCCCTCATCCTCCATATCATTATATCCCCATCATCCTCCACATTATTATATCCCCCTTCATCCTCCATATCACTATATATCCCCCATCATCCTCCATATCATTATATCCCCATCATCCTCCATATCATTATATCCCTATCATTCTCCATATCATATCCCCCATCATCCTCCATATCATTATATCACCAATCATCCTCCACATCATTATAGCCTCCATCATCCTCCACATCATTATATCCCCATCATCCTCCACATCATTATATCCCCCATCATCCTCCATATCATTATATCCCCCACTATCCTCCATATCATTATATCCCCATCATCCTCCATATCATTATATCACCCATCATCCTCCATGTCATTATATCACCCATCATCCTCCATTTCATTATATCCCCGTCATCCTCCATATCATTATATCCCCCATCATCTTCCACATCATTATATCCCCCATCATCCTCCATATCATTATATCCCCATCATCCTCCATATTATTATATCCCTATCATTCTCCATATCATATCCCCCATCATCTTCCATATCATTATATCGTCCATCATCCTCCACATCATTATATCACCCATCATCCTCCATATCATTATATCCCCCACAGCCTCCATATCATTATATCACCCATCATCCTCCATATCATTATATCCCCCATCATCCTCCACATCATTATATCCCCATCATCCTCCACATCATTATATCGTCCATCATCCTCCATATCATTATATCCCCCATCATCCTCCATATCATTATATCCCCCATCATCCTCCACATCATTATATCCCCATCATCCTCCACATCATTATATCCCCATCATCCTCCATATCATTATATCGTCCATCATCCTCCACATCATTATATCACCCATCATCCTCCATATCATTATATCCCCATCATCCTCCATATCATTATATCCCCCATCATCCTCCATATCATTATATCCCCCTTCATCCTCCATATCACTATATATCCCCCATCATCCTCCATATCATTATATCCCCATCATCCTCCATATCATTATATCCCTATCATTCTCCATATCATATCCCCATCATCCTCCATATCATTATATCACCCATCATCCTCCACATCATTATAGCCCCCATCATCCTCCACATCATTATATCCCCATCATCCTCCACATCATTATATCCCCCATCATCCTCCATATCATTATATCCCCCACTATCCTCCATATCATTATATCCCCATCATTCTCCATATCATTATATCACCCATCATCCTCCATATCATTATATCACCCATCATCCTCCATTTCATTATATCCCGGTCATCCTCCATATCATTATATCCCCCATCATCCTCCACATCATTATATCCCCCATCATCCTCCATATCATTATATCACCCATCATCCTCCATTTCATTATATCCCCGTCATCCTCCATATCATTATATCCCCCATCATCCTCCACATCATTATATCCCCCATCATCCTCCATTTCATTATATCCCCGTCATCCTCCATATCATTATATCCCCCATCATCCTCCACATCATTATATCACCCATCATCCTCCATATCATTATATCACCCATCATCCTCCATATCATCATATCCCCATCATCCTCCATATCATTATATCCCCAATCATCCTCCACATCATTATATCCCCATCATCCTCCACATCATTATATCCCCATCATCCTCCATATCATTATATCGTCCATCATCCTCCACATCATTATATCACCCATCATCCTCCATATCATTATATCACCCATCATCCTCCATATCATCATATCCCCATCATCCTCCATATCATTATATCCCCCATCAGCCTCCATATCATTATATCACCCATCATCCTCCATATCATTATATCCCCCATCATCCTCCACATCATTATATCCCCATCATCCTCCATATCATTATATCCCTATCATCCTTCATATCATTATATCCCCATCATCCTCCATATCATTATATTCACATCATCCTCCATATCATCATATCCCCATCATCCTCCTTATCATTATATCCCCATCATCCTCCATATCATTATATCCCCCATCATCCTCCATATATTTATATCACCCATCATCCTCCATATCATTATATCCCCATCATCCTCCATATCATTATATCACCACTCATCCTCCATATCATTATATCCCCCATCATCCTCCATATCATTATATCCCCCATCATCCTCCATATCATTATATCCCCATCATCCTCCATATCATTATATCCCCATCATCCTCCATATCATTATATCCCCCATCATCCTCCATATCATTATATCCCCATCATCCTCCATATCATTATATCCCCCATCATCCTCCATATCATTATATCCCCCATCATCCTCCATATCATTATATCCCCATCATCCTCCATATCATTATATCCCCATCATCCTCCATATCATAATATCCCCATCATCCTCCATATCATTATATCCCCATCATCCTCCATATTATTATATCCCCATCATCCTTCATATCATATCCCCCATCATCCTTCATATCATTATATCCCCATCATCCTCCATATCATTATATCCCCATCATCCTCCATATTATTATATCCCCATCATCCTTCATATCATATCCCCCATCATCCTTCATATCATTATATCCCCATCATCCTTCATATCATATCCACCATCATCCTCCTTATCATTATATCCCTATCATCCTTCATATCATTATATTCCCCATCATCCTCCATATCATTATATCCCCATCATCCTCCATATCATTATATCCCCGTCATCCTCCATATCATCATATCCCCATCATCCTCCATATCATTGTATCCCCCATCAGCCTCCATATCATTATATCACCCATCATCCTCCATATCATTATATCCCCCATCATCCTCCACATCATTATATCCCCATCATCCTCCATATCATTATATCCCCATCATCCTCCACATCATTATATCGTCCATCATCCTCCATATCATTATATCCCCCACTTTCCTCCATATCATTATATCCCCATCATCCTCCATATCATTATATCACCCATCATCCTCCATATCATTATATCCCCCATCATCCTCCACATCATTATATCCCCATCATCCTCCATATCATTATATCCCTATCATCCTCCATATCATTATATCCCCATCATCCTCCATATCATTATATTCACATCATCCTCCATATCATCATATCCCCCATCATCCTCCATATCATTATATCACCACTCATCCTCCATATCATTATATCCCCCATCATCCTCCATATCATTATATCCCCCATCATCCTCCATATCATTATATCCCCATCATCCTCCATATCATTATATCCCCATCATCCTCCATATCATTATATCCCCCATCATCCTCCATATCATTATATCCCCATCATCCTCCATATCATTATATCCCCCATCATCCTCCATATCATTATATCCCCCATCATCCTCCATATCATTATATCCCCATCATCCTCCATATCATTATATCCCCCATCATCCTCTATATCATTATATCCCCCATCATCCTCCATATCATTATATCCCCCATCATCCTCCATATCATTATATCCCCATCATCCTCCATATCATTATATCCCCATCATCCTCCATATTATTATATCCCCATCATCCTTCATATCATATCCCCCATCATCCTTCATATCATTATATCCCCATCATCCTCCATATCATTATATCCCCATCATCCTTCATATCATATCCACCATCATCCTCCATATCATTATATCCCTATCATCCTTCATATCATTATATTCCCCATCATCCTCCATATCATTATATCCCCATCATCCTCCATATCATTATATCCCCGTCATCCTCCATATCATCATATCCCCATCATCCTCCATATCATTATATCCCCCATCAGCCTCCATATCATTATATCACCCATCATCCTCCATATCATTATATCCCCCATCATCCTCCACATCATTATATCCCCATCATCCTCCATATCATTATATCCCCATCATCCTCCATATCATTATATCGTCCATCATCCTCCATATCATTATATCCCCCATCATTCTCCACATCATTATATCCCCCATCATCCTCCACATCATTATATCCCCATCATCCTCCATATCATTATATCCCCCATCATCCTCCATATCATTATATCCCCCATCATCCTCCACATCATTATATCCCCCATCATCCTCCACATCATTATATCCCCATCATCCTCAATATCATTATATCCCCATCATCCTCCATATCATTATATCGTCCATCATCCTCCACATCATTATATCCCCATCATCCTCCTTATCATTATATCCCCATCATCCTCTATATCATCATATCCCCATCATCCTCCATATCATTATATCACCCATCATCCTCCATATCATTATATCACCCATCATCCTCCATATCATTATATCCCCATTAGCCTCCATATCATTATATCCCCCATCATCCTTCATATCATTATATCCCCATCATCCTCCATATCATTATATCCCCATCATCCTCCATATCATATCCCCCATCATCCTCCATATCATTATATCTTCCATCATCCTCCACATCATTATAGCCCCCATCATCCTCCACATCATTATATCGTCCATCCTCCTCCATATCATTATATCCCCCATCATCCTCCACATCATTATATCCCCATCATCCTCCATATCATTATATCCCCATCATCCTCCATATCATTATATCCCCCATCATCCTCCATATCATTATATCCCCATCATCCTCCATATCATTATATCCCCCTCATCCTCCATATCATTATATCCCCATCATCCTCCACATTATTATATCCCCATCATCCTCCATATCATTATATCCCCCTTCATCCTCCATATCACTATATATCCCCCATCATCCTCCATATCATTATATCCCCATCATCCTCCATATCATTATATCACTATCATTCTCCATATCATATCCCCCATCATCCTCCATATCATTATATCACCAATCATCCTCCACATCATTATAGCCTCCATCATCCTCCACATCATTATATCCCCATCATCCTCCACATCATTATATCCCCCATCATCCTCCATATCATTATATCCCCATCATCCTCCATATCATTATATCCCCATCATCCTCCATATCATTATATCACCCATCATCCTCCATGTCATTATATCACCCATCATCCTCCATTTCATTATATCCCCGTCATCCTCCATATCATTATATCCCCCATCATCTTCCACATCATTATATCCCCCATCATCCTCCATATCATTATATCACCCATCATCCTCCATTTCATTATATCCCCATCATCCTCCATATCATTATATCACCCATCATCCTCCATATCATTATATCCCCCATCATCCTCCACATCATTATATCCCCATCATCCTCCATATCATTATATCGTCCATCATCCTCCACATCATTATATCCCCGTCATCCTCCATATCATATCCCCTATCATCCTCCATATCATCATATCCCCCATCATCCTCCATATCATTATATCCCCCATCATCCTCCACATCATTATAGCCCCCATCATCCTCCACATCATTATATCGTCCATCATCCTCCATATCATTATATCCCCCATCATCCTCCACATCATTATATCCCCATCATCCTCCATATCATTATATCGTCCATCATCCTCCACATCATTATATCACCAATCATCCTCCATATCATTATATCCCCATCATCCTCCATATCATTATATCCCCCATCATCCTCCATATCATTATATCCCCATCATCCTCCATATCATTATATCCCCCTCCTCCTCCATATCATTATATCCCCCTTCATCCTCCATATCATTATATCCCCATCACCCTCCATATCATTATATCCCCATCATCTCCATATCATTATATCACCAATTATCCTCCACATCATTATAGCCCCCATCATCCTCCACATCATTATATCCCCCATCATCCTCCATATCATTATATCCCCCACTATCCTCCATATCATTATATCCCCATCGTCCTCCATATCATTATATCCCCATCATCCTCCATATCATTATATCCCCATCATCCTCCATATCATTATATCCCCATCATCCTCCATATCATTATGTCCCCATCATCCTCCACATCATTATATCCCCCATCAGCCTCCATATCATTATATCCCCATCATCCTCCATATCATTATATCCCCATAATCCTCCATATCATTATATCCCCATCATCCTCCATATCATTATATCCCCCACTATCCTCCATATCATTATATCCCCCATCATCCTCCATATCATCATATCCCTATCATCCTCCATATCATTATATCCCCCATCATCCTCCACATCATTATATCCCCATCATCCTCCATATCATTATATCCCTATCATCCTCCATATCATTATATCCCCATCATCCTCCACATCATTATATCCCCATCATCCTCCATATCATATCCCCCATCATCCTCCATATCATTATATCCCCCATCATCCTCCACATCATTATATCCCCATCATCCTCCATATCATTATATCCCTATCATCCTCCATATCATTATATCCCCATCATCCTCCATATCATTATATTCACATCATCCTCCATATCATCATATCCCCCATCATCCACCATATCATTATATCCCCCATCATCCTCCATATCATTATATCCCTATCATCCTCCATATCATTATATCCCCATCATCCTCCATATCAGTATATCCCCATCATCCTCCATATCATTATATCCCCCATCATCCTCCATATCATTATATCCCCATCATCCTCCATATCATTATATCCCCATCATCCTCCATATCATTATGTCCCCATCATCCTCCATATCATTATATCCCCCACTATCCTCCATATCATTATATCCCCCATCATCCTCCATATCATTATATCACCCATCATCCTCCATATCATTATATCCCCAATCATCCTCCACATCATTATATCCCCATCATCCTCCATATCATTATATCCCCATCATCCTCCATATCATTATATCCCCCATCATCCTCCACATCATTATATCCCCATCATCCTCCATATCATTATATCACCATCATCCTCCATATCATTATATCACCCATCATCATCCATATCATTATATCCCCCATCATCCTCCACATCATTATATCCCCATCATCCTCCATATCATTATATCCCCATCATCCTCCATATCATTATGTCCCCATCATCCTCCATATCATTATGTCCCCATCATCCTCCATATCATTATATCCCCATCATCCTCCATATCATTATATCCCCATAATCCTCCATATCATTATATCCCCCACTATCCTCCATATCATTATATCCCCCATCATCCTCCATATCATTATATCACCCATCATCCTCCATATCATTATATCCCCCATCATCCACCACATCATTATATCCCCATCATCCTCCATATCATTATATCCCTATCATCCTCCATATCATTATATCCCCATCATCCTCCATATCATTATATTCACATCATCCTCCATATCATCATATCCCCCATCATCCTCCATATCATTATATCACCAATCATCCTCCATATCATTATATCCCCCATCATCCTCCATATCATTATATCCCCCATCATCCTCCATATCATTATATCCCCATCATCCTCCATATCATTATATCCCCCATCATCCTCTATATCATTATATCCCCCATCATCCTCCATATCATTATATCCCCATCATCCTCCATATCATTATATCCCCATCATCCTTCATATCATATCCCCCATCATCCTCCATATCATTATATCCCCATCATCCTCCATATCATTATATCCCCATCATCCTTTATATCATATCCCCCATCATCCTCCATATCATTATATCCCTATCATCCTTCATATCATTATATTCCCCATCATCCTCCATATCATTATATCTCCATCATCCTCCATATCATTATATCCCCATCATCCTCCATATCATTATATTCACATCATCCTCCATATCATTATATCCCCCATCATCCTCCATATCATTATATCCCCATCATCCTCCATATCATTGTCCTCATCATCCTCCATATCATTATATCCCCATCATCCTCCATATCATTTTATCCCCATCATCCTCCATATCATTATATCCCCCATCATCCTCCATATCATTATATCCCCATCATCCTCCATATCATTATATCCCCATCATCCTCCATATCATTATATCCCCATCATCCTCCATATCATTATATCCCCCATCATCCTCCATATCATTATATCCCCATCATCCTCCATATCATTATATCCCCATCATCCTCCATATCATTATATCCCCATCATCCTCCATATCATTATATCCCCCATCATCCTCCATATCATTATATCCCCCATCATCCTCCATATCATTATATCCCCCATCATCCTCTATATCATTATATCCCCCATCATCCTCCATATTATTATATCCCATCATCCTCCATATCATTATATCCCCCATCATCCTCCATATCATTATATCCTCCATCATCCTCCATATCATTATATCCCCCATCATCCTCCATATTATTATATCCCTAATATCCTTCATATCATTATGTCCCCATCATCCTCCATATCATTATTTCTGCTGCGGGGTACACTGGGCTCCACAAGTCTGGACAATGGGGTGTAGAGTAGGATCTTGATCCGAGGCACCAACAGGCTCAAAGCTATGACTGTTCCCAGAATGCACAGCGCCACCCCCTATATCACCCCGCCTCCCAGCACAGGAGCTCAGTTCGTAGTTGGATCTGCAGTAAGCAGGCACATAACAGAGGGGCTGCTCCAAGCAGCCCTGAGAAAAGCTTTTTATGAGGTAAAAAGTGAAGACTTCAAGGGCAGCAGCGGTGGTAAATGTCTTGTGACATTCACTGCTGCAGCTCCAGCTCTCCCCAGCGGCGCTGTACACTCCCTGGTTGGCGGGTAACTACAGCGGAGGCTCCGGTTTTCTTCACGTCAGGCACACACGACGGGGGCTCTCCGGGATCGCGTGGCTGCGCTTCGGGAGGTGGTGAGTGGGTCCCGCTTGCGGGACCCGGTCTTTATCGCAATCCGGCGCGGTCAGTGGAAGGCGGGCCGCGCGCGCTGGCGGTGGACACTGTGGCAGTACAGGTGATCCCACTTGATCACCAGGGCATGGGTGCAGGTCAGGTTTTCTCTCTAAACCATTTTCAGTAGCCCACAGTACCCGGTGGTTTTGCCAGCAGGGGGATAAGGCTTAGACCTGAAGCCCCTCCCCCAGCCCCAGAGTGCCATTTCCCGTAAATGTTCCCTCCCTGGAGCTGCATATCTGTCTCTCCCTCACTCCCTGTCAGTGTCTGTGGCGCGATTATCTCTCAGCTTCACTATTCCTGGGACTGCTTGGGCAAATCCTCCTGTGTAAAGCCGCCTGGTTGTCAGCGCTGTGACTTTACATGACACTTAAGTATTCTACCTGCCTTTTTAGACAGTACAAGTTAAGAAAGAGTGCATTTAGTCAGGGTTTCCTAGTACAATTACCCTGTGATATACATCCAGTACTTACTGTGTAGTGTTATATCTATTGACTATATAGCTATATATATAAGCTAGTCCAGTGCAGTATTATTGTTAGTAATAACCTCTGCATTGTACAAACTGTGACTATTTGTGTGTGCATTAGATAGCTGAGTGGTATCCATTTCGTGTCTTTCACTCAACTTGCTATCCCTATATTCTATAACCTGAGGGGGCTTGGTGCGTCAGGTTTTATATTGATATAGGATTTTCACAAAGATATACTTTAATACGTATTTTTCTCTGTGATTTAGTCACCATATCTCTCCTGTATCCCTGCTTGTGCTGACTACACTGCGCAGGGTTTTGGGATAAGAGGTATTGTGCTGCTACCAATTGTACTGTGTTACCTGATACAGCAAGTTATATCATGTCTGCTTCTGGGGGTAACGGTTCTGGGGCGGAACACACTGCCGGTGTTGCTGAAGCCACAGATCACTATGAGGAGAATATAGCAGCTGCGGGCTCTGGTTCTGGGGGCTCCTTGCCCCCCCAGTGGGACTGTGGCAACGGAGGTACATAATGACCCATCGTGGGCCGCTTTTTCCACGCTTCTACATACGCTAGTTAATAAACTAACACCCCCTATGGCACCCCCTATGCCGGTACAACCGTATGTGGTCCCTGCAGCTAACCCGCCGTGGGCGGACGATTTATCTGCTCAATTGAAGAAGTTGAACCAGTCCCTGACTACTAAAAAGTCTGACCATCGCTCGCCTAAGCCCGAGGAGTCCTCTAAGCGAGCGCTTGTCTCCTCACAATCCACTGCTGTCACTGACACCTCGTCTGATGAAGACGGCACTTACACTGACCCCACAGGTTCTGACTCAGAAACTGCTGATGGGGAGGGTAGTTCACATGTGGATGTTCCTGATCTTTTAGAGGCTATTAAGTTAATTCTACAGATTACGGATGATCCCGAGCCATCCGTCCCTCCTAAGAAACCAGATAGGTTCAAGCGTCAGAAGGTGGTTAAACAAGTTTTACCTCACTCTGACCACCTAGTGGATATACGTCAGGAACCCTGGGAAAACCCGGGTACGAAGTTTGTGCCTCAAAAGAAGATGCTGGCTCGCTATCCCCTCGCACCAGAGCTGTCTAAGAATTGGGAAACGCCTCCTCCAGTAGACTCACATGTGGCTAGGATGGTGGTTTCCTCAGCTCTACCTGTCACTACCGTCACGTCTCTAAAAGAGCCTACGGATAAACGTGTGGAGGGTTGTCTGAAAGCGATTTACACCCTCACGGGTGCTGCACAAAGGCCCACTATTGCAGCAACATGGGCTTCAGAGGCTATTGAAGCATGGGCCCTAGAGTTAGAAGCTGAAATCTCTTCTGACCATGCTAGACAATGCTTGTCATATATTGTCACAGCTTCTCGCTATATTAAAGAGGCGGCTTCTGATGCCGGTATCCTAGCAGCCAAAGCCTCTACTACGTCAGTCCTGGCTCGCCGGATATTGTGGCTGAGATCCTGGTCTGTGGATCTGGATTATAGAAAAACCCTGGAGGTACTACCTTTCAAGGGAGATATTCTGTTTGGGGAGGACTTAAATAAGATAGTGGCTGACTTGGCTACTGCCAAAACTGCCTGTCTGCCAAGTACCGCTCCTTCTGTGTCGAAGGCTAAAGGTACTTCCTTTCGCCCCTTTCGTCCTTCAGGTAAAGCAAAAGGTCAGGCGTACAACAAGCAGGCCCGCAATTCCGACCCTGGTAAGCCAAAGCCCAAAAGAGCCTGGGCTGCCCGTCAGCCAGCTTCCAAGGCCGATAAGCCTGCCGCATGAAGGGGCGGGCCTCCCCCTGGTGGATCCCAGGGTGGGGGGCCGGCGGCTTCTAGGGTACACCCAGGAATGGTTGAAGACCACTTCAGATGCCTGGATACGGGAAGTCGTCACTCGAGGTTACGCCATAGCCTTCAAAAACCGACCCCCTCATCGATTTTGCCAGACAGACGTCCCGTTGGACCAGACAAAGGCAAACACTCTGCATTCGGTGGTACAGAACCTCCTGGATACAGGAGTCGTAGTACAGGTGCCTCTTGTGCAGAGGGGCCAGGGGTACTATTCTCCGCTGTTTCTAGTCCCGAAACCGAATGGGTCCTCCC
Organism: Pseudophryne corroboree; assembly: GCF_028390025.1. NCBI lineage: Eukaryota > Metazoa > Chordata > Amphibia > Anura > Myobatrachidae > Pseudophryne > Pseudophryne corroboree. The sequence continues at coordinate 356,305,308 of NC_086454.1, read as the reverse complement.
GGCCCATTCTCAACCTCAAGGCATTGAACAGGTTTGTGAAGGCTTCCAAGTTCCATATGGAATCCCTTCGCTCTATAGTTTTGGCCTTGGAACCTGGGGACTACATGGTCTCCCTGGACATACAGGATGCTTACCTGCATATTCCTATAGCAGCGTCACATCAGCAATACCTGAGGTTTGCTATTGGCAACCTACCAGTTTCGGGCGTTACCTTTTGGTTTAACAACGGGTCCGCGAGTCTTCACCAAAGTCATGGTGGTGATGACGGTGGTACTCCGCCGTCAAGGGGTCAGGATACTGCCGTATCTGGAAGACTTGTTAATCCTGGCAAATTCCCCAGAACTTCTCTTACGTCATCTAGATATGACGGTCCGGTTTCTACAAGCCCACGGGTGGCTCATCAACTGGAAGCAATCCTCCCTGATCCCTGCTCAGAGCATGGTGCATCTGGGAGCGCTATTGGACACTCACAACCAGAGGTTGTTCTTGTGTCAGGAGAAAGTCCTGAAGCTTCAGGACAGGATTTGTTGCTTCCTTTCTCGTCCACAAGTGTCGATACATTCGTCGATGCAGGTGCTGGGCCTCATGGTATCAGCAGTCGACATGGTGGAGCATGCTCAATTCCATTCTCGCCCCCTCCAGAGGCTGATTCTAGCCAAGTGGGATGGCTTGCCTCACCGGATCAGGTCTCAAATGATCTCATTGACTCAGGAGGTCTGTCTGTCGCTGCTCTGGTGGCTCCGGGACCAACAATTGTGCAGGGGCCGTCCCTTCTGAATATCCAACTGGGTCCTGTTGACGACAGATGCCAGTCTAAGAGGTTAAGGTGTGGTACTGGAGCAACACTCCCTTCAGGGTCGGTGGACCAAGGAGGAGTCCCTCCTCTCAATCAACATTCTGGAATTGCGGTCGGTCTTCAATGCATTGAATCTAGCCCAGCATTTAATTCAGAACCGTCCTGTTCAAGTGCAGTCAGACAACGCTACCACAGTGGCTTACATAAATCATCAAGGCGGCACTCGAATCCGTCTGGCAATGAGGGAAGTCTCACGGATTCTACATTGGGCGGAATGCCATCTACCGGCCATATCGGCAATCTTCATTCCGGGAGTCCTGAATTTGGAAGCGGACTTTCTCAGTCGTCAGGACGTACATGCCGGCGAGTGGGGCCTCCATCCAGAAGTGTTTCAGCTTCCAGTGGAAAAGTGGGGTGTTCCAGACGTAGATCTGATGGCGTCTCGACACAATCACAAGGTTCCGGTCTTCGGGGCAAGGACAAGGGATCCTCAAGCAGCATTCGTGGATGCGCTGGCGGTGCCGTGGAGGTTTCGGCTGCCGTACGTGTTCCCTCCGGTGTCACTCCTGCCCAGGGTAATTCGGAAGTTCAAGCAAGAAAAAGGAATTCTGCTTCTCATAGCTCCAGCGTGGCCCAGACGGCACTGGTTCTCAGACCTGCAAGGCCTATCGTCAGAGCGTCCAATTCTACTTCCACTACCCCCAGACCTCCTCGTTCAGGGCCCCTGTGTCTACCAGGACCTAGCCCGGCTGTCTTTGACGGCGTGGCTCTTGAAGCTTCCGTCTTAAGGGCTAAAGGGTTTTCTGAGGCGGTCATTCAAACTATGTTGCGGGCCCAGAAACCGGCTTCGGCTCGGATTTACTATAGGGTCTGGCATTCTTACTTTGTTTGGTGCGCATCTAACGATTATGACGCTACCAAGTTTAGTATAGCCAAGTTGTTGGCTTTTCTTCAGCAGGGCCTGGACTTAGGCCTGCGTCTGGCCTCCCTCAAGGTTCATATTTCTGCCTTGTCTGTGTGGTTTCAGAGAAAAATTGCAACCTTACCCGATGTGCATACCTTTACTAAGGGTGTGTTGTGTATCCAACCTCCCTATGTCCCGCCTGTGGCTCCTTGGGACTTGTCGGTGGTTTTGGAGGCGTTACAAGAGTCTCCGTTTGAACCTCTTGGTTCAGCTGATCTTAAGTGACTTTCCCTTAAGGTGGTGTTTCTGCTGGCTATTGCTTCAGCTAGAAGAGTGTCGGATTTGGGTGCCTTGTCCTGTAGTTCCCCATATCTGATATTTCACCGTGACCGGGCGGTTCTTAGGACTCGTCCCGGATATTTACCTAAGGTGGTTTCCTCGTTCCACCTTAACCAGGAGATTGTGGTTCCGGCACTTGTCTCTCCTGATCTGTCTCCCAAAGAGCGGTCTTTGGATGTGGTACGGGCTCCGCAGCAGAAAACGAGATTTATGGTAAGAACTTACCTTTGTAAAACTCTTTCTGCGAGGTACACTGGGCTCCACAAGGCGCCCACCCTGACGCACTTAGCTTCTTTGGGTTGGTATGGCATTAGCCGCTGACACTTCTCCTGTCGTGAGAGTGTGGTGTATGTGGCTACTAACCGTTTTTGTCTCTTTTCCTGCTACTGCATTGAGCTGGTTAACAAAAAACTGAGGCGGGGTTATAGAGGAGGCGGCGCTGTGCATTCTGGGAACAGTCAAAGCTTTGAGCCTGTTGGTGCCTCGGATCAACATCCTACTCTACACCCAATGTGTATCCTTGTGGAGGCCAGTGTACCTCGCAGAAAGAGATTTAACAAAGGTAAGTTCTTACCATAAATCTCGTTATCCCCCATCATCCTCCATATCATTATATCCCCCATCATCCTCCATATCATTATATCCCCCATCATCCTCCATCCCCATCATCCTCCATATCATTATATCCCCATCATCCTCCATATCATTATATCACCCATCATCCTCCATATCATTATATCCCCCATCATCCTCCATATCATTAAATCCCCATCATCCTCCACATCATTATATCACCCATCATCCTCCATATCATTATATCCCCCATCATCCTCCATATCATTATATCCCCCATCATCCTCCATATCATTATATCCCCATCATCCTCCATATCATTATGTCCCCATCATCCACCATATTATTATTAGAGATGTGCAGCGGGCACTTTTCATGTTTTGTGTTTTGGTTTTGGTTCTAATTCCATTTTCGTGTTTTGATTTTGGATCTGGATGAAAAAAACATAAAAAAGCTAAAATCACAGAATTTTGCTCCTACGATATTATTAATCTCAATAACATTAATTTCCAATCATTTCCAGTCTATTCTGAACACCTCACACCTCACAATATTGTTTTTAGGCCTAAAAGTTGCACCGAGGTGGCTGTATGACTAAGCTAAGCAGCACAAGTGTGCGGCACAAACACCTGGCCCATCTAGGAGTGGCACTGCAGTTGCAGACAAGATGGCACTATTCAAAAACTAGTCCCCAAACAGCACATGATGCAAAGAAGAAAAAGAGGTGCAATTAGGTAGCTGGATGGCCAAGCTAAGCGACACAAGTGTGCGGCACAAACACCTTGCGCATCTAGGAGTGGCACTGCAGTGGCAGACAGGATAGCAGATTTAAAAAAGAGGCCCAAAACAGCACATGATGCAAAGAAGAAAAAGAGGTGCAATGAGGTAGCTGGATGGCCAAGCTAAGCGACACAAGTGTGCGGCACAAACACCTGGCCCATCTAGGAGTGGCACTGCAGTTACAGACAGGATGGCACTTAAAAAAAACTAGTCCCCAAACAGCACATGATGCAAAGAAGAAAAAGAGGTGCAAGATGGAATTGTCCTTGGGCCCTCCCACCCACCCTTATGTTGTATAAACAGGACATGTACACTATAACAAACCAATCATTTCAGCGACAGGGTCTGTCACACGACTGTGGCTGAAATGACTGGTTGGTTTGGGCCCCCACCAAAAAAGAAGCAATCAATCTCTCCTTGCACAAACTGGCTCTACAAAGGCAAGATGTCGACCTCATCCTCATCTTCCGATTCCTCACCGCTTTTACTGTGTACATCCTCCTCCTCAAAGAGTATTAATTAATCTCCACTGGAATCCACCATCTCAGGTCCCTGTGTACTTTCTGGAGGCAATTGCTGGTAAAGGTCTTCCCGGAGGAATTTATAATTCATTTCGGTGAACATCATCTTAGCCACATTTTCTGGAGGTAACCTCCTACGCCGATCGCTGACAAGGTTACCGGCTGCACTAAACACTCTTTCGGAGTACACACTGGTGGGGGGGGGGCAACTTAGGTAAAATAAAGCCAGTTTGTGCAAGGGCATCCAAATTGCCTCTTTTTCCTGCCAGTATACAGTAGGCATGTCTGACATGCCTACTTTGATGCTATCACTCATATAATCCTCCACCATTCTTTCAATGGTGACAGAATCATATGCAGTGACAGTAGACGACATGTCAGTAATCGTTGGCAGGTCCTTCAGTCCGGACCAGATGTCAGCTTTCGGTCCTGACTGCCCTGCATCACCGCCAGCGGGTGGACTAGGAAATCTTATCCTTTTCCTTGCAGCGCCAGTGGCGGGAGAAATTGAAGGACGAGCTGTTGACAGGTCACGTTCCACTTCAGTTGACAATTTACTAAAAAGCAAGTCTTTGCACCTCTGCACACTTGTGTCTGCTGGAACGAGAGATACAACGTAGGCTTTAAACCTAGGATCGAGCACGGTGGCCAAAATGTAGTGCTCTGATTTTAACAGATTGATCACCCTTGAATCCTGGCAAAGCGAATGAAGGGCTTCATCTTAGCTCCTCCTTCAATCTCCAGCTGCTTCTGCAAAAGCCTGATGAGGGGTATGACCTGACTCAAGCTGGCAGTGTCTGAACTGACTTCACGTGTGGCAAGTTCGAAGGGTTGGAGAACCTTGCACAAGACGGAAATCATTCTACACTGCGCTTGAGTCAGGTGCATTACCCCTCCTTTGCCTATATCATAGGTAGATGTATAGGCTTGAATGGCCTTTTGCTGCTCCTCCATCCTCTGAAGCATATAGAGTGTTGAATTCCACCTCGTTACCACCTCTTGCTTCAGTTGATGGCAGGGCAGGTTCAGGAGTGTTTGCTGGCGCTCCAGTCTTCAGCACGCAGTGGCAGAATGCCGAAAGTGGCCTGCAATTTTTCGGGCCACCGACAGCATCTCCTGCACACCCGTCATTTTTAAAAAAATTCTGCACCTCCAAATTAATTGTATGTGCAAAACATGGGACATGCTGGAATTTGCCCAGATGTAATGCACGCACAATATTGGTGGCATTGTCAGATATCACAAATTCCCAGGAGAGTCCAATTGGGGTAATCCATTCTGCAATGATGTTCCTCAGTTTCCGTAAGAGGTTGTCAGCTGTGTGCCTCTTCGGAAAGTGGTGATACAAAGTGTAGCCTGTCTAGGAACGAGTTGGCGTCTGCGAGATGCTGCTACTAGTGCCGCTGCTGTTGTTGCTGCGGGAGGCCAGACATCTATCCAGTGGGCTGTTACAGTCATATAGTCCTTAGTCTGCCCTGTTCCACTTGTCCACATGTTCGTGCTAAAGTGGACACTGGATACATCCGCATTTTGTAGGACACTGGTGACTCTTACTGATGTCTGTGAACATTCTCGGTATCGCCTGCCTAGTGAAGTGGAACCTAGATGGGATTTGATACTGGGGACACAGTACCTCAAACAATTCTCTAAGTCCCACTGAACTAATGGCGGATACCGGACGCACGTCTAACACCAACATAGCTGCCAAGGCCTCAGTTATCCGCTTTGCAAAAGGATGACTGCTGTCATATTTCATCTTCCTGACAAAGGACTGTTGGACAGTCAATTGCTTACTGGAAATAGTACAAGTGGTCTTCCGACTTCCCCTCTAGGATGACGATCAACTCCCAGCAGCAACAACAGCAGCAGCAGCTACAGCAGGCGTACCAATCAAGGATCCTCCGGAGGGAATCCCGGTTAGGAGAGGACTCCTCAGTCTTGACAGTGACATGGCCTGCAGGACTACTGACGTTCCTGACTGAGGAGGAAGTTGACGTTGAGGGAGTTGGTGGTGTGGCTTGCAGGAGCTTGGGTACAGGAGGAAGCAGGGAATTAGGTGTCAGTGGACTGCTTACACTCTTAACCAAAGTTTCATAACTTGACACTGACTTCTGATGAATGCGCTGCAGGTGACGTATAAGGGAGGATGTTCCTAGGTGGTTAACATCCTTACCCCTACTTATTACAGCTTGACAAAGGCAACACACGGCTTGACACCTGTTGTCCGCATTTCTGTTGAAATAATTCCACACCGAAGAGGTGACTTTTTTGGTAGTTTACCCAGGCATCACAATGGGCTTCTTCATCCCACGGACAACAGGTGTCTCCCCCGGTGCCTGACTTAAACAAACCACATCACCATCAGAATCCTCATTCTCAACTTCCTCCTCAGTGCCAGCAACACCCATATCCTCATCCTGGTGTACTTCAACAGTGACATCTTCAATTTGAATATCAGAAACTGGACTGTGGGTGCTCCTTCCAGCACTTGCAGGGGGCGTGCAAATGGTGGAAGGAGCCACCTCTTCCCGTCCAGTGTTGGGAAGGTCAGGCATCGCAACCGCCAACACACTTGGACTCTCCTTGGGGATTTGTGATGCCATCTCAGAACGCACAGTTCTTTGCTGTGCTTTTTCCATCTTAACTCTTTTCATTTTTCTAGCGGGAGGATGAGAGCTTCCATCGTCATGTGAAGCTGAACCACTAGCCATGAACATAGGCCAGGGCCTCAGCCGTTCCTTGCCACTCCGTGACGTAAATGAAATATTGGCAAGTTTACGTTTCTCCTCAGACGATTTAAATTTCTTTTTTTGGGTCTTTTTACTGAACTTTGGCTTTTTGGATTTGACATGCCCTCTACTATCACATTGGGCATCGGCCTTGGCAGATGTCGTTGATGGCATTTCATCGTCTATGTTATGGCTAGTGGCAGCAGCTTCAACACTAGGAGGAAGTGGTTCTTGATCTTTCCCTATTTTGTCCTCCAAATTTTTGTTCTCCATTATTTTTTTGGAGTTATATAACAATATGCGGCACAGGAATGACTGATTTCCAGGACACTACCACAGGTCTGATGCAGCACAACACAACAACATTGTAAGGGACTTGTGGTTGTTGTTATTCTTATTATACGGCAGCAGTGGACATATAGCAGCAGCGTATATCGTCACTGGAATAACTGATGAACAGGACACTACCACTGGTCTGATGCAGCACAACACAACAACACTGTAAGGGACTTATACAGCTACACTGGATATATGGCAGCAGAGGACACCACCACTGTGACTGGTCACTGGACTGATGCTGCACAAGACACTACCCCTGGTCTGATGCAAGACAACACAGCAAACATGCAAGGGACTTATACAGCAGCCAGCAGCACTGGGGACATATAGCAGCAGAGGACACCAACACTGTGACTGGCTGGAGTGATGCAGCACAACACAGCACAAGACTCGCCACCCCACTTTCCCGCCAACACAGACACTGAGGACTCGTCCTCTCAATACACTCTCCGAGACTGGAGTGAAAATGGCCGCGACGTACGGCTCTTTATATGGAATCCAAATCCTGCGAGAATCCGATAGCAGGATGATGATGTTTTGCCTCTGATAAAGCCTATAATTTATCCTATATTAAACACGCTAAAAGGTTAAGGGACTCAGTACGCTATTGGAGTATGTGGTACCGTAAGGGTACGCACTTAGCGTAGCGTACGCTTAGCCGTGGACGAGACGCACGAGCGACACGTTCGCTCACGGCTTAATGCGTAGAGGCAAGCACGCTATAGGCTGTCGACTAACGTAACGATACGCTATCAGCGTAGCGGACGCTCGAGACCACGAGGAGATCACAAGCGGCGCTGACACTCACAGAGTTAAACCTTTATAACTATACCATAAATAATGTACTTATACTGTAAACCTTTGTGCAGTGTTAGGGTATAAATGCAACACAGTGTAACCTTGTTAGTTTAAAAGCTGTATGAGCGACTCTTACGCTCTGAGAACCCTTTAGCAATATAATAAACACTCAAATACCGGTCTAAGGGTCTAACACCTTTTAAGGGAGAGAATGAACTTTCAATCGCAAAAGAATACACAATACAAGTTATACACTACCAAACTAACATAAAATACCTAACCGAGTTACTACACATTAAAATACAACAAAGACACAATTA